>NW_019392830.1:619725-764725 GCF_000648675.2 Cimex lectularius | reverse complement strand
AGTTCGCCGAAACGGCCGATTGACTCTTTGTATTTGATTAATACCTTTTGTTAGATTAAGTTTAGTTATAAGACAAAATTGTTACGCTAGGTTTAAGGTTTCTTTGTTTTATGAAGTAGTGATTCATTTTAAGTTAAAGAGTTAAGATTTAGTTGCTAAGTAGTCTAAATGTCATTAATTTATAAGATTTATTTCCGATGTAAGAGATTCTAGTTTAATATAGTATAAAGTCGAGCGGTCTTTCGATATTTGTTGTGAACCTTTTATTTGGCGGAGGCCAAATGGTCTAGTTTTTGTTGTTGTTCACTGCACCCGTTGTGGAAGGCACAGATAAGGCACCGGCAATTAATATTATTGTTCTTTATCTTTCTCTACCTCTATCTCTATCTGTCCGGAGGATGGATTTGGGCCCCGGGTTTCGTGGCGATCCCAGACGCAAGGCGGTGAGCCGGCGGGATGCGGCGAGGCTCAGTCGACGCCCTTGGTCTAGTAGTTATGATCGCCGACTTGGGCCTCGAAAGTTGTGGGTTCGATTCCAAACTCCGGTACTGTTTTTTCCCCCTTTGGCTTTTTTTTCTCTTCTTCCTTCCTTTACCTTATTTCTTTTCTTCTCTTAGGGTTTCGGTATTTACCCTTCCCAAAAAACCGTGACGCTCAACAATTCCCTACCTCTCTCCTTCGCCCACCCCCTTCTCCACTGAGCGACGGGACCAACCGTTGTCAGCCGAAGTTTCGACCGTAACAAGGAAATGAGAGTAATCTAAAATATAAGGAAACGTGTTGTCTTAGATGTGTAGTTTCTCTACTCAGTTATTCGAATAAGGAATAACACAGCCAATTTTTGCTTTATAGAAGAAGAGTAGCAGAAACTGACGAAGGAAAAAACCTTCGTTCCCCCAAGAGGTTTTATTTGTAAAAGTTCGACCTACCTTTTCACTTGTTTTTGTTTGCAAAAGTGATGTCACTATTGTATCTTAAGTAACAATATTACATAAGTACTTAGGTGAGAAATCATCTTACAATATAATGCAATCAAGCCGATACTTTTTACACGATAGCGGGTGAATAAACACATTGTAAACTCTTACGTGTCTACTAGAGCTCGGTCGATAGGTGGCCTCCAGAGAAGGTAAATCGCAGAAAAAGGATTATCTCACCTAACCCACCTCAGAATCGGCCATACCTGACAGACGGATACTTTTGGTCAAAAGCCTTCGTATGTCCGGTATGCAGGGAAGAGATGTTAATGTATCTAGGAGGAATGGTACACGATGTGATAATTGTCCTTGACTGCGGCAGTTATTTTTGGGGTTTTAAAGGTGGTTATGAATTAATAATATTTTTTGTAGTTAATGTTAATCTATTTCGAGGTCCGATTGACCAAATAACTTCTTTTAGTTAATTAATCTTTTTATGTGAGATATTGGTTGAAATGAAAACGTTAGTGTCACGAGCGGGATTCGAACCCACAACTTTCTGCTCAATACGCCACTGCTGTAACCACTTGAACTATAGTGATCAAGTGGTTAAAGCAGCGGCGTATTGAGCAGAAGGTTGTGGGTTCGAATCCCGCGACTAACTTTTTCTTTTCAACCAATACCTTACATAAAAAGATTAATTAATTGAAAGAAGTTAATCTTAATATTGTAAGTAGAAATTTGGCGATAGAAGTATTCTGTGTTAATAATTGTATTTCGTGAGAATGGATTTATTTTAGCGTGAATGCCTCCTCAGTTTGAATAATTAGCGTATAAGTAAAGGCTAATGGAGGAATAACGAGTACTGCAGTTTTATGATCGGACTAACTGCAGAAAATCTCAAAAGCGGTTACAAAGGAAAATCTTAAAAAAGGTACACTGGCAAAAAATCCTAGTAAGATCTGATAGCCAAGCAGCCATTAAAACATTATGTCAAAAAATCGCATCAAAATTATTCATTGAATGCATCCAAACCCTCCAAAACCTGGGGAAACACAACAACCTGATGTTATATTGGGTGCCCGGGCACAGAGGAATTTTGGATGACGAGAAAGCAGACACAATGGCCAGAGGAGGATCTGCAAGACAACACATAGGCCTGAATCTATACTTGGCATAACAAAAACAAATATAGAATCCTCCATCGCAGAATGGATCCAAACAAAACAAAAGGAGAAGTGGATAAACTCTCGCAGCGCTAGACACAGTAAACTTACAATGACCTCACCTCAAGGTCAACCCTCACCAAAACTGGCAAAATCACTGCTGCAGTTCGAGGGCTAGACTCAGTGTAGTGGTACGACTAGAAAGTTTATTCACATTTAGTCCTCCAGAATACACGATATTTCTCGGGACGAGGTTGAACCCACTTTACTCTTGCTAATTAACTTTAATCCCCAGATGTCATACATTCGCTTCAGTGTATGCAATCCTCCTCAGGGTGGGTTTAAATAATACTTTCACGCTAAAAATTACATTCACTCCAATAAATTAACATAAATAAAGTCCGACCATATATCAAAATATTGCTTATAAACGACAAGTCTTCTTCAATTGAAAAAGTGCACAACCGTTATTTTGTCCTAGTACAACGGACAGGTGCACGCGATTTATTCTTGCATGACCTATGCGTAGTCTTGTCAGTATGGCCGACAGAGAATATTTATATGAAATAAGCCGCATTACTGAAAAGCATTTTCTTCGAACGAGACAAGAGATAAAAAAATAGGAAAAGCCGTTTCTTATTTTTCTCCAAATCTGGATTTACTTCAAAATCGATGCACGTCGAATTTTCTCTCTTCGATGAGACGACGTCGAGGCGAGGTTTTCGGAAAATCTTCCTATCAGGTTTCCCTGACAGCCGATTGCGGCCCAACTTTGATAGAAGGCGGAGTGAAAAATATTAAAGTTGAGCGAACGAGTCATTTTGAACATAATTTCAAAAGTCGGGACATGAGCTGGTGGATCTTCATTCGAGGCTTAGACTCGACTTCATTTAAGTTTGTCCAATGCGGTTGTACGCATGAGACATGAGCAAACTTATCCACTTAAGTCGGTTTAAGTTGGTCTCGTTGAAACCGCGTGACAATCATGTTTTTGTCACTTCACGAAAAAAAATCACTAATAATTTTCAGTTTACACCAATTGACTTGACATCTAATTTTGACATTCTCCAATAATAAAATTGGCTCATTATTGTAAACCTGGTTTATGACGTTAATTTTTACACCTTAAATCATAACCATAAGGTAATAATAGAAAAAAGTACTGTTAGGTTACTTCACATAAAATTTTATTTTAAAAAGAAAATTTGAAAGATTTCAAAATTTGGGATTTTCTATTTTATGGTATTATTTTATATTCGGCTATTTTGAATGTATGTAATATTTTTCGTCCATTTATTTTAATGAAATGTACACTCTTATTAACTTAACTCTAAACTATTAACTTATCTCTTATTAAATATTACTTGTTGACAATAATCAATGTTTTGTTTTGTCTTATATTGTATGTTTTTGTGTGTTTCTCTCGCCTTTCCACCTTCTCTCATACACTTTCTCATTCCCTGACTCCGCTTTCTGTCTGCTCCTTTCTTGCTTTCTCTTTTTCTCATTTTGTTTCTTTTTCTCTTCCGCCCTCATTATATTACTTTCCTTTTCTCATAATTTGTAATATTGTATATTAATTTTTTGCATTTTCATTCAGTTACTATTTCTCTGTCTCTGTCTGTCTGTCTCTCCTTCTTCCTCTCCCTCTCTCTCTCTCCCTCTCTCTCTCATCTCTCTCCCTCCCTCTTTATCCCTCTCTCCCCTTTCTCTCTCTCTCCCTCTTCCTCTCCCACTTTCACCCCCTCTCTCACTTTCTCTCTCTCCCTCTTCCTTCCTCTCATTCTCTCTCTCTCCCCCTCTCTCTCTCACACTCTCTCTCTCTCTATTTCTCTCTCTCTCTCTCTCTTTCTCTGACTATCTTTCATATACTCCTTCCATTTATGTAATCTTAATGTTTTGTTACTCTACTCTGTCGCAACTGCTAATATTTTTTCTGTCTCTTTTCCGAATTTGGCGGAAAAAAAATATTTTTATAATACATTGCACTACAATTGATCAGAAATTTTTTTTATTGCATTTTTACTGAAAGGAAAAATTAATTAAGGAATTTTGAAAAATAACAAAATATAAGGTTTTAATTCCATTATTTTGTTTATTGCACAATATTTTTTAAAAAATTAATACCGTGTATAATCTTCTCTGTTAGCTAAATCCCCGGTGTACTTATTTGTTAATCATACTGTTTATACGATTGCCACTAATTTCATAATGAATTTCACTCCATAGATGTTGCAACGCTGCAATTAATTGTTACAGGTCAACTAGTTACAGATGGTGATAAACGCATCCCACAGTGCTCAATTGGATTGAGGCCCGGATTCAATGAGGGATTGGGCAGATGGGAAATTCTCAAGTTTTCTGAAAAACTCTGCCTCTATGAGGTCTGGCATTGTCAATCAGAAATCAAAAACCCCTGCAAATGAAGATCCGTGGATATGTATTCCTAGATAATTTCTTAGCCATAACAGACTGCAGTGAGGTTGCCTTGAACAATATGGAGTCTAGACCGTCCTCAAGTGTAAATCCCAGCCCAGACATCGCCTCCTCAGTTGCACTGAAGCGAGTACGAACTGGGGCATTGTACACATCCCCCCACACATCACTAAAGCTCTCCGTGGCCATTTCATTTGTCGTCGAGAATCCAATCCGATTACACGACATTTGAAAAATGGCAAAAAGAAGGGAAAATTCAAAAGGTGCGGTTGAGATGGGAAGTTGGTGTCCGAGTGGATCGAGGTCACGATAGCGCACGTGGTAGAGCAGCGGCGTATCTAGCCGAAGATCGTGGGTTCGAATCCCGCTCGTGCCAATGACTTTTTTTATCTCAACTCAAAACCTTAACTAGTTAATAGAGTTAGTTTTCTCACAAATCCGTTCATGCAAAACGACGAGCCCATTTAATAACACCCTCTCATTGTTAAATGTGTACGAAATTGACATTTTTCTTAAGCACTAATTGAATATCGTAAATACGTAAAACTGGTGTACTGCCAGTTTCAATGAAATGTTTGTGTTCAGATATGTGCCAAAATAAAACGAACACAAAAAGATCCTAATCTCGAAATTTCGACAGGGAATAAAACGAATTGAATAATTCTGCGTTACTTTTTTTTTGCCGTCCCTTTGAAACCCCTACCTCGCCGGTTATTAAAACTTCACAAAATTTATCATCTATGCCGATTTAAGCACAAATTGAATGTCCATTTCCATTTTAATAAAGAGTGGGCCATCGTGGATATCCGTTGTTAAATCGGGCAGGTCTGGTGTTTGAGGGTGAATAAAACGAGGCGGAGGAAACCCAGTTCTTCCCTCTTTCCCATTGAGAGTTTTATCCTAGCTTAATTTTAATTTCAATTGGTTCTCTCTCCACTAAGCTTTCCACCCACTGCCTCTCGAGAACACACCGACTACCCTCTTAAAAAAACACCTTGTAATAATCCCTAGTTATAATTTCCCGGCTGGACAGCTGTTATTCGAATAAATCTCATTAATGACTTTGTTTTCTTTATTGATTAGTTGCGGAAAAGCCCTTTTTATGAACTATTGTAGACTTTTAACTATCCCAAAGTGTAATCACGTTAAAATAAATGCTGATCTTTCTAAAGCCTGTTTAAACATTTATTAATATAATTCAGTTATTAACCATTGTGCTTGGGAAATTTAAAAGCTAGACTTATTCTTTGATAGTAAGGCTACCGTCTCATCAGTAGTAAAGAGCCGTTTCGGATTGCATTCAGGTCAGACATTGCGAAAAACAACAAAATCACCATCGTTTGTGTGTTAGAAGCAACCAGAAAAGGCCAATAATATTAAGTCATGACGTTTATAAGTCCTGAAGCATTTGGCGTTATACCATATTGCTTAAAACATAAAACCATCCAGCAATGAGTAAAGAAAAGGAGGAGGTAAACAGTTTAAGGTGGTTTGTTTGGCGCCATTTTGTGAAGAGAGTATTAACAAACAAAAACCGTAACTTTGATACTAAGATAAGTATAACCCATCATCAAAACTAAGCTATTTCCGGACGAGGTCAACACAGAGAAAAAACTTCCTTTCAGTTTTCGCCGAGCTTCATCATTTTGTCAGGGGCGTTTTCCGGAGCCCTTGTCCTTTCGTCGAAGAGGGTTTGTTTTTAATCTGTGATCTTAATGTAGAATATTTTAAATGTAAGAAAAGTTAATTTTATATATATATATAAAAAAGGAGGTTTACTAGTTTTTTAGACTTTTACGAGATGCTAAGCACCAAAAAACGTTATGTACTTCGGTGCCCACGACACCATGTTCCTTTTTATTTCCCTATTAAGGTTAAAGCCCTGAAGATGACAGTATAAAAACTGTCGAAAGCTCGGCGAAATATGAAAAGAAGTTTTTTCTCTGTGTTGACCTCTTCCGTAGATCCTCCGAAAAACTTCATGTTTTCAGCAAGTCGATAACCCAGCTCATCGTTAAGCTATGTCCATTAGAATTCGTGGTCCGATTGACCAAATAACTTTTTTTCAATTAATTAATCTTTTTGTAGGGTATTGGTTGAAATAAAAAGTCAGTGTGACGAGCGGGACTCGAACCCACGACCTTTGGCTAAATACGCCGCTGCTCTACCACTTGAGCTATCGTGACTTCGATCCTCTCGGACACCAACTTCCCATCTCAACCTCACCTTTTGAATTTTCCTTCCTTTTTGCCATTTTTCAAACGTCGTGTAATCTATTCGATCCTCGGCGACAAAAGAAATGGCCGCGGAGAGCTTTAGTGAAGATGTACTTCATTTTACTTACTATATTCATTAGAGTTCGTGGTACGATTGACCAAATAACTTTTTTTCAATTAATTAATCTTTATGTAACCTATTGGTTGAAATAAAAAAGTCAGTGTCACGAGCGGGATTCGACGTTGGTGGTCATTTGTTCGAATCCTCTCGTGACACTGACTTTTATCTCAACCAATACCTTACATAAAGATTATTTAATTGAAACTAAGCTAAGTGTTAATAATTTTAATAGGCGGATGAAAGTTGATTGGCAAGATTTTATATCAAAATTTTAACCAATTTTGCCAGTGTAAACTCACTCCGTTTATAGCCAACATGCGAGTTGAAAACGGTTTGATAGAAATGTAACTTATTGTAATTAGGGGTCCGCCCTGCGAGGGACGACCAGGAAATGAAGATGAACTTCCTGAACCGATAATTCTGGAAACTAGAGTACATAATTCAAAAACTTTGCATTATGAACAGACCAGTTGGGACGACGTTATTGCCTTCCTGGCCAAACCGGATGATTCATTTATCGTGGGATTCGATTAGACAAAACAACCCGAGAGGTCGTAAAAACAGTCCTAGGAGAAAAATCCCTTTCCAAGTTCGAAGATTTGAAAGCAACGCAGTATTTTTTATTGCGTTGCGTTATATTTGAAAGATAATTTTTGAAAATTGTAAGGAACCAAACAATATTGGGGGCTGAACAAGTCCCGCAGGACTTAGAAGTTCGACCAGGTTGGTTGGTCACGGATTTGGACCAAACTTTTGTAGGTAATTCTACATTCCAAAATATCGGGCACGTAACCGCCACTTCTTATAGATACGTCCTGGCTTCGCAAAAAAATTTAAGTTGAAATTGTCCGTTTTGTAATATTTTTATTTCGCCCTTGTCCTTACTCAAATCAACTGTGTGAATAAATCTTATTTCAATATTTTTTATGTAGATTGCATATAAAATTATGCAATTATAGCAAAAGCTATCAAAGTTTATCAGTAACCAGCAAAATTGATAAAAACCAAATATTTTTCAAGTACACTAGGTCATTTGTTTTTCTTGAAACTAATTTGAAATTTTGTTTTAGCACTTCTAAAGATCAGTAAGTAGGAATTTTCATTTTAATTTAAATTTATTGATTCTCTGGCCCCTAAAATTTTTCTGATTTTTTTGTTCGGAGGGTAATGTCTGATAAATAGCTTTGCTAATTTGCATTTTTTCTAATAAAATTGTTTTATATATTTTCACGGTACATACGTCGATTCTTCGTGTTCTCTCTCTCTTTCTCTTTCTCTCTCTCTCACTCTATCTATCTATCTATCTACCTACCCACCTATCTATCTAGTTTTATCTTTCTCACTCTATCATTTTATACTTTATTCCTTTCCCTCTTACTTTCTTAATTTCTTATCGCTCTTATTTTTCCTTTCATTCTCTCTCTTTCTTCAACTTTTCTTTATTTCTCTCTCCCTCTCTCTTCTCTCTCTCTCTCTCTCTCTCTCTCTCTCTCTCTCTCTCTTTGTTTTACTTACATTTTTCGCATTCGTTCTCGTTTTTTGCTTTTCTCTACTTTCTCACTCTTGTACTATAAACTTTTAGAATTTTTCTTCCTCTTGGTTTTTTCTCTTTCTTCTGTTGTTTTCATTTTTCTCTCTCCCTCTCTGTGTCAGTTAAGGCTTACCTCTTGTTTTTCTCTCTTACTCTTACACTTCCTTTCATATTCCTTTCGTACTGTTTTTTAACCATTACAATATCACCTTAAATATATTTTTCTTTTATAAATAAACAGATTACATGACACCTTCGGGCCTACGCGATTAGCCCTTGTTCTATTAGATAAGGCGGCAACAGGCGAGATATGGCGTATCCGCTGGGAAGAAGAGATCCTCCAACATTGTCAATAAATCTATAGGGTGACACCCCCTACACATTGCCCTCTTTTTGCACCCACCGGCACGTAAATAATCATATTGCCGTTGGGTAAGAAGAGAGCACTTTTTTCCAACCACAAAGGGTTATTTGCGTTCTTTTTAAATATTATTCTTTCCTTCTCTTTTTTATGCAAAGGAAGGGACTGAAAAAATAAAATTGAATTAATATCCATACCTTTGTTCAAATATTTATTATCACTTAAGATAATTTTGATTTTTATAAAATATACATATTTATTTTTATTTTACATGAAACAAGACAACGTAATTTAAGTGCAAAAAAAGCTGGGAATTATTTATAATGCGCAGTTTTCATTGGCTGTGCCAAATTTTCGTAAAAATATTGACCTGTATTCAATTTTTGACAGTACGTCTTTGTTGTTTAAACCAATTGGAATAATTTATTGGATATATAGGGTGTGTTTTCCTCACGTACAGCCTTTCCGTATTATTGTATAATCAGACTATATTTCAGCCATCCCAGCATGATGAATTATAAACAAACGAAAAATCTAACTTGTCCGTTGGCTTTAAATTGGTAAATAATTCACCTTTGGCTGCAATAAATTTCTTTGACAGATAAAAAACAGACGAAAAACTATATTGAAAAACTGTAATGAACTGAAATTAGCCATTTTACTGTTTGTTGAAAAATAACTTAAAGTTTGGGCCTTCCTAAATTACATATACGTCCTAATATTAAAACAGTAGGAATTGCTAAAGTTAATAGTTTAAATAATGATTTTATAAATCTTTTTTATTTCTTTTTTATCCTATCGGGNCTCCTCCTCCTCCTCCTCCTCCTCCTCCTCCTCCGCCTCCTCTCTTTCTCAGATACTAGATTTGCAAACTACCGTCTGCGGGTCGTTAAGTACAAAACCAAAACTTTTAATAGGTCATTCTCAGTAAAAGGTGCAATAACATTTTCGAGAATCCCTCCACACATAAAACGATGTAAAAATATCAAAAATTTCCAGAATCGTCTTAAAAGTCACCTCTTATCTAGTTATTATTGATGTATTAAATGTAACTTTTTTGGTTGTTTTGTCTTGTTTTAGTTTTTTATATTACTGTTTAGTGAGTAACGTGTAGATTTATATTGGTGATTTATAATTCATTATTTGTATTGCATTGCATTGAAAAGTATTTTTATTCACTGATTTTATTTAATTAGTAATTTGCTTTTTAACTGCTCAATTATTATGTAAATTTTAAGTAAAGTTCAATGTGAAAAGAATAGATGGAACATATTGACCACACTAGTATGGTTATTCGATGTAATTAATGTTTAATAAGTTGGAAGTAGGTTAAACATAGAAATCATTGTATTTCCCATCTGTAAGAATGGTCCTTGAGACCAAATTTTGTATGATTGATAAATAAAGCGTTCATCATCATCTCAGAGAGCAGAAAGGCCACGAGACCCAACTTTATCTGGCTAAATAAATCTTATCAACGATTTCCTCTCTCTCTCTCGCTCTCTCTCTCTCTCGCTCTCTCTCTCTCTCACTCTCTCTCACTCTCTCTCGCTCTCTCTCTCTCTCTCTCTTTCTCTCTCTCTCTCTCTCTCTCTCTCTCTCTCCCTTTCACCCTTTCTTTTTTCTCTCTCTCGTCCTCTATGTTTGTACATTTACTTCAAAATTTGGGTTGAAATCGAAAAGAATTCTATCACGGCTCAGACATGTAAACCGTCACGACATGCCGTCCATGAGAACATGCTGAACATAGCGCCGTGAATGTACGCACTTCAATCTTTACCCTTTTATTTCTAAACTCTCTTACTTCTGCGTAAAACGCAGCCTGATCTTCCTAGGACTATAAAAGTTAATCTTCCGATTATTTTCCTCGCCTGCTGCATTTTCCTAGCGATTGTTCATGCTATTGAGGAACCACTACAGAATTTATAGGTATTTTAATCGTACTAAGTGGTATCCCAGTGTATTATTTGTGCTTCAAGAGAGACAGATCTAAAAAGTTGGACGGGTATATAGATCACTTTTCATTATTTGTCCAGAATAAATAATATCTCTCTCTCTCTCTCTCTCTCTCTCACACACACACACACACACACACATCCCCTTTTTCTCAAATCATATCAATCAACATCTCCTTCTTCCCCCTTCTCTGTTTCTCTGTCTTTCTTACGACAAATAAGATAGATGGAGAGGCAAATATAAGAAGTTTGTAGAAATTGCCGGTTGCAAGTTTAGTCTAATAATTGAGTCGTGATAACGATATTAAAAATATATGGATATATACATCGGTAAATGCATACATTTTACGACATACATAACAACCTTGTCTCTCTTCTTTGTTATTTTCTGAAACTGAGGGAGCGAGAGAAAGAAAGAGAGAGAGAAGGAGAAAGAGAGAATGAGAGAGAGAGAGCTTAAATAAACAGGTGTGCTTTATTTTTATAATGCAACATTGTATATTTTAGTAACGTCGAAAAGGGTTTTTGCTAGAAGTGTTAATCCCCCGATTAGTCTTTAAAAGAGTTAGCCGATGTATGTATAATCCTCGGAAGCCGATGTTGAGCCTGTGTCAAGCTGTATGAGCCGGACGGGATCTCGCAAGGATTGAAACTGAGATGATAACATTACATGTGGATAAACGTGTTTAGGGAACCGGGTTAACTTTGTTATCGACGAGCCGGATTTCTCAGCACAACGGCCGCCTCATCCCACCCAGCACGGCAAACTCACTAATCACCGATATTCAAAGTTCCTTGAGACGTGTTTCTCCCCTTTTTTCCAATCCGGTGAATCCAGATCACACACTCTCATCTAAACCTAATTAGGATTTTATTCAGAAACTTTTAACGCCTATTTATGAAAGGATTTATTCAAACGTTTAAAATTAATGCAATATTGGAAATGGAAAATTAATATTTTAAATATGACGAAAATAATTGTGAATACGGGCTATCTGTTATTCATTGAGTGTCTCTCGAAAATATGAATATTTAAACATCACAGTCACTTTAATCATTTATTCATGATCAGTCATTTCCAACGTTTGAACTTTGTTATCCTTTAAATTACTGATTGACAAAATCGTTGAGTCGACGTATTTTGTTAGGATTTTCCGACAGATATGGATTACACTGGATTGATTTTATGTTCGCCCACGACTTTCATGGAAAAATCTGCGAACCGACATAATCTGACGTCAGATCGGAATAAGACGCAATATTTTGATATTTTATTTCGTTCATTTGGTACGTTCTGCGTTTATAAAGATCGCCTTTGCGTCAGATGATAATACAGAAAAACATGTATTTGAGTTTTGTTAAATTTTGTAAATTCTAAACGAAATATTAAAATCAAATACAATGGCCAAACAAGACAGAGAATAAAAAATAAAATTTACTCTCATGTTTTTTATTGTAACAATAGATTCAGAAATGGTACTGGACTATCAGAATATAAATGGTCATAAATTTGACTTTTATAACGTCGAAATAATTTACAAAGATTCTCGATTATCCAGAAGAAGAATAAAAAAGGTTCTACATACTAAACCGGAAAATAATAAATCTAACATTCAGCCAGAATCTGCTATGTTTATTTTTTCATCCATTTTGTTTTCTCCCTCTCTTTCTTTCTTCTACGTTTTCTTTTTATCTTGCCCTATCTCTCTTTTTTATCTCCGACCATCTGTTTTACATTCTTTCCCTTTTTTAAAATTTTACTTTTCTCTCTCTCACTTTCAGAAAAATAAGAAAAAAGAGGAGGTAAGGAGAGATAGAGATACAGAGGGAAAGATAACAACAAATATATCTAAATGTGTCATAAAAATGTGATTACTTTTTTTTTACAAGGGTGTGCAACAGCAGAGGTCATAATAACCATCAGGGTGTCGGCGTTTTTGAAAAAAGCCCCATTTGTAAGTATGTCGAGTTCGAATGCAGGGCCTGTGGATTCGAACCCGGGACCTTTACCTTACAGTGATGAGCGCCGTGTCAACGTCTAAACCTTTGCAGCCTCTCCGCCCCCAAAAATTAGTAGTTAAATCTATGTATGTATACCTATACATATATTTATATTTATAATTAGAGCTAAGCATTTGCATATTTTTCCTGGTTAACTAAAACATCCAGTTTTTACAAACTCTATGTTTTGAAGCATTTGGAATCAATTTAAAGTATGTGCATTTTGCATATGTTTGCATAAATGGGTTATAATTGCATATTTTTTTACATATCCGGCATATCGGTATTTGGCACGTCAAATTTTCATTTTTCTGAGGAGGAAAAAAAAATCTCCGATATAGAAATCTTTAACCAACCCACTCTTCCTTTACCACATACTGAACCAGTTTGTGATGTTCACTTGCTGCTCCGCCGCTTTCCGCGAACTTTCGGTCGCCTTTGCTTCTCTTGGAATACATAGAGAAAGAAATAATGTTTGTTCCACTGTCAATGTTCTCTTGGAATAGTTTAATTGGATTCATGGAAATATTACAACGTCAGTTCTCTTCTTTCCCTGCCATACTTCTCAGTTTTCCCCAGTCTCTCATTCGTTTTCCATCGTGAAACGTTATTTTTGAGTTGTGAACTGACTACTCCTAAAATGACGAAAGTCCCCGAATGTGCGTGAGTTTTCAAGTGATACTTTTAAGGGCGATGCGGATGTTTTATACTGTGTTTGTTGTGATAAACCTGTATCAACAGCTACACGTTTTTTGGTAACACAGCACATAAAGGCAGCAAAACACAAGGAACACAAAGGTAGGAAGTCTAAGTTTCAACAAACCTTGGTGACACAAGCAGCCACAAGAGCTGGGTCTGAAAAGTCCGGTTTCGATACCGATTTATGTCGGGCTTTAGTTAGAGCTTACATACCCATCCATAAACTAAGCCACCCTGAATTCAAGGATTTTTTTGGGAAAACCATTCCCCACGAAAGTACCCTCAGGAAATCTCCTCTGGATCTTATATACAATGAAACACTCCATAAAATCAGAGACTTCATCGAAAATGGACCGATCTGTGTCTCGATGGATGAGACGACGGATTTTTTAAATTTAACTTTTTTTATGCGTTTTTCTTTTTTAATATTAACAATGTGACGTTTCTCTTGTCACTGTTTCTCTTTTCAATACAATTATGTCCTTTAATTTGAGGTTTCCTTATTTTTTATCATGGTAGTTTTTCGCATATTTTCAGTTTTAAATTGCATTTTTTACCAAATATATTTACATATATATGCGCATATTTCTCACTTTATATTGCATATAAATCACAGCTCTATTTATAATTAAATTCACTAATTTCGTGGTCCGCTTGACCAATTAATACATTACAATTAATTAAGGTTTTTAGTTGACATAAAAAAGTCAATGGCACGAGCGGGATTCGAACCCACGATCTTCTGCTAGATACGCCGCTGCTCTACCACCTGAGCTATCGTGACCTCGATCCACTCGAGGACACTAACTTCCCATCTCATCCTCACCTTTTGATGTTTCCCTCTTTTTTGCCATTTTTCAAATGTCGTGTAATCGGATTGGATTCTCGACGACAAATGAAATGGCCACGGAGATCATTAAATTCACTAATTTCGTGGTCCGCTTGACCAATTAATACATTACAATTATTTAACGTTTTTAGTTGAGATAAACGAAATTAGTGAATTTAATGATTTAAAATGAAGTGAACTTCACTAAAGATCTCCGTGGCCATATCATTTGTCGTCGAGAATGCAATCACGTCGCAGTTTTTAGCCTAAACTATTATACAACCGGTAATTTCTACAAACCTCTTATATTTGCCTCTCTATATTTCTTTAATTATCGTAAGAAAGAGAGAAAGAAAGAGAAAAAATAAAGTGAAGAAAATGAGAAAAAGAGAGGAAAGAGAAAAAACGTATATAGGGAGACAAGAGCGAAGAAGAAAGAAAGAGAGAAAACTATATATCTTGATTTAGCCACAGAAAGTTGGATCTTGTTAACTTTTCAAATATTTCGTATAGTGAGATAAAAAGGGGAGAAGTGAGACTCTTTTTTAAAACATTACTAAGTTACTACATAACAAGTATATTTAATTCGGAAAATAAAAACTACAGTAATAAAAATCCTAATATTTGTTATATTTCATACCAATACAAATAAGTTAGGACATCGAGATCATTAATAATTTTTAGCCTTAAACGACGTTACATTTTTTTATCACAATAGCAATGCCGAAGTTACTTTTTCAATTTTTTTTCACTCCTGTCATTGGTCGACGGAGTTTTCAATGGGCTTTGTAGATGGAATTCAATACAATAGAACATGTATTGTCCGTGACAGGTTGGTCATAATGACCAACACACAACAATTGAAGATCGAGTCAAGGGGGATGATGAATTGAACACATTTTTTTTAAACATGTGATCTCGTTGTTTTATGGACAATACTGGCAAATTATATTTATATAAATATTCGTATCAGTGTGGCTATTTGCATGTTTCGCAATATTATGCATATGTGCTCTCCAGTGTTCGGAGATCGAACCTATTCTTGGAAAGGGGATGGTACCTTGTTATATATGATAAATTACACGCTGTATATAACAGAATGTATTAAATTAATGTATTTAATTAGGGAATTGATAGATGACAACGATAGATTGAGGTGGATCCCGTAATATGTCAAATGTTGTTAAATTGTAATAATTTAATGTGTATTTACAGTGTAATAAAAATTAACGACAAAATTTTACAAAAAGAACGTGTTAAAAGCCAAAAAACACAAGATAACCATTAATTTACTGAACTCTTTTCTTCCATAATGAGGTATGTATTTAAAAGCCAGTGCTTCCTTTTAATTATTATTAGCCTTTATTATTTACGTTTTAAATAATTGTTCAAATGTGCATAAATAAGTTAATAAAACAGTTTGATTATGCCTTATATTGAGTGAAAGTACAAATATGTGTGTACTTATGTTCAAATATGTTCTAACTACAAAAAATAGTTCAAGTTTTGAATTTAGTTTTCTCTAGAGAGAAACTTATCAAGACGGAAACTTAACAAACGATATATGACAGATCAGCAATGGTACTTTTTATGCCTCTAACCTTACCCTACACACCGACCTCCAAATTCCTTTTGTCAAAGGACTCATCTTTTAACTATACATCCATAAATCCATTAGTATACGCTGACCCCCTTCTACGGCAAATATGCTTCCTAAAAAATCCCGCAGGGTGGTTGGAGAGTCTCTTGCGAGTAAAGAGCACGACGGTAGATGGCCCTCAGAAAACCTGAGCAGGATACGAGGATAGTCCTCACCCGACTGAGGATTGGCCATACGCGGTTGACACATGAGCACCTGCTTTTTTGCCAAAGCCCGCGCAGGTGCCCCTTATGCAGAGAAAGGTTGCTCGATGTGTCCCACATAATAGAGGCGTGTCATGCCTTGCTCCATACAGAGAGCGTGTAGGCATGCCACCGGACATAAGAAGGGTTCTCGAGCACGGTAGCGAGTTTCAGTCCCTGTTCCGCTTTTTAGAGGAAATTGGGTTTTTTTATTGTATATAGTATCTTTTATGTGTTGTGTCTATATGTTTTGTCTGAGTGCATGTATTTATTAGCGTGAATGGTAAGGGGTGAGGGTGAAATATAACGTCATCGTTGACTCTAGAACTTTGAGAGCGTATGAGTGTGTGTTCTGGGTCGATGGCGGAATATTTATCAAAGTTCTCCATCGACCCCAATCTAGTTTAATTTAAGTATATTTCGTTGGAGGAATATCAAGTACTCCACCGACCAAACGGAATGAGTGTACTGTATGGATGTATTTAAGTGTATGGATGTATTTATTTGTATGAATGTAGTGTTTGAACGGGTATAGAATGTAGACTTAGTTGCGGGCTGAAATGACCTAGATGTCGAAGCCCCAGCCAAAAAAAAGGCACTCATTGTACTTTTACGCTGAAAAAGCAGTCTTGCCCTCCATGGTACATCAACAACAATACCAGTTTCCACTCAAGTCAAATACCTGGGACTATATCGCGACAGCAGACTGACGTGGAATCCCGAGACAAGACTTAAAAAAAACTTAATACAAGACTTGGACTACTACAAAGACTTCTAAAACCGAAATCGATTTTGACAATTAAGACAAAGCTAACACTGTCCAAGACTGGATGGAACTGTGGGGTACTGCCAAACCTTCCAATATCCAGCGCATCGAGTCCTTCCAATCGAAACTCCTTAGACAAATTGTCATAACACCTTATTATGCCACTAACCTCACTATCCATAAAGACCTCAACATTACTTTTGTCAGCGAATCCGGTAACGATTCCAAACCTTCCACATCAACCTTTCCAACCAACCTAACCATACTGCTCGAGCGCTCTCCATTCATTCCCATTCTGACAACCCACCACGACGCCTCAACCGACGGTGGCTTCGGGACCTCATTGACCCCTAATCATACACTGACTGCCAGCAATGTCTGGTTCGTCAAAGCATGTGTTCTATCCGTGCAGTGCTAGTGTTGTGCTGTGTGATATATTAAGGATGTGTACTTATTTGTATAGTATACTATCATGTGTAGGTAACTAATAAATTTAAAAAATATATGTATAATAAACTTGTAAGTCACACATATGATAAGTAAATCAGGAAAGGCCGTGTCGGTGGTTGCAACGGTCGGTTTTTTTTTTTTTTTCAGAAACACCGAAATTGCGGATTTGATACGACCTATGATGTTGCAAACCCCCATAAATATAACAAGTCAATCGTGATATTTCTTTTGTGTTCATATAGCTAACATATTGGACTGTAGAAATCAATTGAAATGGAAGTACCTACCTTCACAAACAAAAAGTAAATACAAAACAAGAGAAAGCGTAGATTGTAGAAAGGGTGAATATGAGAAAGAAAGAAGAAGAGAAGAAAAAGAGGAAGTAATAAATACTACGGGCAGTGAGATAGGAAAAGTAAATAAACTATTTGAGAGAAAATAAAGAAAACATATCAGAAAGAGAAAAGGATAGTTAGAAAAAAAAGAAAGTTAGTGGAACAGTTGATTTGTGGATAATATAAAGGTTGAGATAAACGTCAACGTGAGCAATGAAAGAATGAGATTAGAAATGTGTGCGAGAGCGAAGTAGAGATTTATAGGGCAGATAGCAGACGACAAAACGAGAAAGAAAGAGTGAAATAGAGAGCGTGAGAGAGAAATTGATCAAGAGAAGGGTTGTGCATACATTCACGGCGCGAAGTTCAGCAGGTCCGCAAGAACGGCATGTCGTGATGGTTTAGTCTATTGTCTAAGCCGTGGTAGTATTCTCTTAGTTTTTAACCCGAATTTTGAGGTAAATGTGTGTGTATATGTGTGTGTATTATATATATTATAACATTGATTTCATAAAGCCCGCTATTTCTCCACACCATTGAGACTAATTAATTAATTACAATTAAGGTTTTTAGTTGAGATGAAAAAAAGGTAATGGCACGAGCGGGATTCGAACCCACGACCTTCGGCTAAATACGCCGCTGCTCTACCACTTGAGCTATCATGACTTCGATCAACTCGGACACTAATTTCCCATCTCAACCCCACCTTTTCAATTTTTCCTCCTTTTTGCCATTTTTCATCTCAACTAAAAACCTTAATTAATTGTAATATATTAATTGGTCAAGCGGACCACGAAATTAGTGAATTTAATTAATTAAGGTTTTTAGCTGAGATAAAAAAGTCAGTGTCACGTGCGGGATTCGAACCCGAGGCCTCCGACTAAATACGCCACTACACTACCACTTGAGCTATCGTGACTTTGATCCACTCGGACACTAACTTCCCATGTCAACCGCACCTTTTGAATTTTTCCTCCTTTTTGCCATTTTTCAGAAGAAAACATTTTTTTTTTAATCAAATAATTGTACATATATTGAAAATAAAAACAGAAAAGAATTATAGATATTATAAAGGTATATACTATACACCATATATACCATTTGTAGTTGTACTTCATTTTTAACGTACAAGTAAAATCGTGGAAGTTTCAACATATACAATAAATTATGTAATCAAAATGTAACAAGTGGATTTACATTTTTTTCAATCTACTGACAACATAGGAATAATGACATAGTGACAATAACATAAAACGGAATTAGTGAGAGTGTGAGTGAAGGAAATTGTGTGACAGAAATTTTTCCCTATTGAATCATTGAAAAGAGAACAATAGAAATAAATGGATCAACATCTCGGATTTAATATCTTCGAACGTTTCCAGGAGAAATGTATAACCGTCTGAATATATACAACTAGATGGGAATCAGTCCTGTTGCATATTTGAAATATCGTGGGTGTCTCCGAGAAATAGCACATCTTTTCTTACAGTAATTGCGATTATTCTTATGTATGTATCTCTATATGTATTATTGTATAGCCTTTTTGTTATGCTTTTTGTAAAGTACACTTATTTATTTTCTTTTTTCAATATTGTCATTCAGTATTCAAGTAACATCGTTATAATCAGTATTTATTTTACATAAGCATAATCAGTACCAACAAACAATATTGTGCTATATTTGCGAGATAAATAATTATTAATTACATTTATCACCGAGACCCAGTTTCTCGTTTTCTGCCCACTTTGGAGTTGGTGACAAATTACTTAAAAGTGGTTATAGAATTAGTCGGAAGTTGTTAGCTTAATGGCCCCCATCGCCCATCCGGCGGTATTGTTGGTTATTTATTGATCTTGTTACTGCTAGTGGGAGGAAGGATAAACGTGAAAGATACCCTTTGTAAATAACCCGTGCTCAGAGGATCCGGCCCTTCTAGGACGATGGACTATTTCAAAGGACGATTTCTATTATGGGTATGTTCTATGTGATTATGCAATTAACCGTACACTCGTAACAGTTCCGTTTACTTCTAAACCTAAAATTATCTGAGTGGAAATTACAAGCGAACCATTTCTTGTAACATGTCCACAATATACAAAAAGTTCCAGTTTTTTTTTTTTTTTTTTTTTTTTTTTTTTATATCGTAAAAGGATCATTTTATAATGTAATTCATTGACTATTGAAAATTTGTTTCAAATTTAATGTTCAGAAACTAACTTAAATAGCAGTTCTGTGTTGGATACTTAAGCTGGTGAATATTTTATTGCATTATTTCGGCCTCACACTATGCACAAGGCCAGAAATCCTATTACGTTTCTCCGCCTACTAACTTTGCTGTGTCCTAAACCCTGTTGTTTCATTAATGAGCATTTAATTTGGTTAAAACAATATAGCGCGTATCTTGTCCAAGAAGGTTCATAACTGTGGGCAATTTGTTTGAGTTTATTTTGAGCGGATTTTTCTTCGAAAGATTTCAGATGAAACGATAGAACACGAAGAAATTGAGCTGTTGATTTAAGAATAGCCTGTAGATTCCTACAAGTTCGAAGCATCTTTAAATCATAAATAAAGTAACAATAATTAAGTTAAAAAGCTTGCTCGTTTAGTAAGTACTCGACTTTCTCCTCACTAAACTACGCATTTGCTAATCTGGAACATTATGGGTATTCATGATGTTTGTAACAGGTCAACTCGTATGATATTTGTTGATCGACCTGCAGATAATCTTTGTGGAGTTTCAATCTTCATGGAGGTCATTAGACAGGTGAAGAGAGAAGAAGACTAATTGTAGGGTTTACCAAGCTTTCGGAAACTTATAGTGCCATCATCAGGGCCTATTTATTAAAAATTAAAAAATATATTTACAAAAATATATATATAATGAACAATTAACAAAATAAAATAATGTACATACTTTCCAAAAAGTGCAGAAAACGATTAACATGGTAAAACTATTGTAAAAACGTCTTGGGTTTAAGGTTATGAAGCACATGGCCAGCATACTACATTTAACATGGTGAAAATAGTCATCTATATAAAATTGTAAATAATTATTGGTATGGTATGGTAGAAAAGGATACTAGGAAGCGGCGTTTGTATTCCTCAGGCACTGCAGCCTTCTGGCTTATTGAACCTTCCTAGTTCTTTAGTTCAGTCAATAGACTCAATCCTTCTTAGAAGTATCAGGTCATTGGCTGTCGCTGCTCCAATTTGATTGAGTTTTTTCCATACGTTAGGTTAAACCTCCATTGAGCTGTTGCTTCGCATTCGAAGATGATATGAGTGGCTGTTTCCTCCTCTTCATTACATAATCTGCAAATGGGATCATCGTTTTCTCAGATACCTGTGACCGGTTAGTAGTCCTACCACTCCTCTGAGTTTGGCTCTCTCCAATTACAGCAGTTCTTTTGCCAGTCTCGGTGAGGGTTGTTTCATCATACGTTTACTTTGTCTAGCACCGCTAGAGTTTATCCACTTCTCCTTTTGTTTTGCTTGGATCCATTCTGCGATGGAGAATTCTATATTTGTTTTTGTTATCCCAAGAATAGGTTCGGGGCCTGTGTATGGTCTTGCAGATCCTCCTCTGGCCAGTTTGTCTGCTTCCTCGAAACCCAAAATTCCCCTGTGCCCTGGCACCCAAGATATCATCAGGTTGTTGTGTTTCCCCAAGTTTTGAAGATTTTAGATGCATTCTCTGACTAATTTTGATGTGATTCTTTTACATGCTAATTCTTTAATGGCTGCTTGGCTATCTGATCTTATGGGGATTTTTTTGTCAGTGTAACCTCTTTTAAGATTTTCCAGGGCACAAGCATTGATGGCATGTATTTCCGCTTGAAAGACCGAGATGTACTTCCCTAATGAGTTTGATTGCTCATGTTTTGGGCTTGTACAGAAAACGCCTGATTCTGTTCCTTTGTTTGTTTTCTAGCCATCTGTGTACCATATCATTGTAACTGATGCTCTCCTGTGTTCTTCCTCTCCTTTATAGTCTATTGAGACTTTAAAGGAAGTTGTGAAGATTGTTTTCAGGATCATAAAAGGGGTGTCTGGTTTTGTTGATTATGGTTGTATGCCCGTATTGTTTAGTTCCTTTACAATTTAATTGTTTCTGGAGCCTAAGTGAGCTTTCCCTAGCCTCTGCTTGAATGAATATTTCCAGTGGAGGTAGGTTTAGCAAGGTTTCTAATGCGTTTGTAGGGGTTGTTCTCATTGCCCCTGTAATACATAGGTTTGCTAGTCTTTGTATGCTGCCTAATGTTTGGGTAGCTACTTTTTGTATGTAAATAATTATTAATATACACTATTCGAATTAACAAAAACTATAATTTCTAATAAAATTTAACAGTACCATAGCCAATAAAAATCCATTTGGCTAAGATTGAACAATTTTTTTCTGACCAGCAATTTCTTATAGGTAACATTTATTATCACAGAGTATTTTGACAAAAATTATAGCTATTTATAAAGACTATGTACACAGGATTAACATTATTGAGAGGGATGATGACACTATAAGTTGATGAAAGCTTGATGAACCCAACAATTCTTCTTTCTTCACCTGTCTTATGACCACTATGAAGATTGAAACTCCACGTATGTTAACTCGTGTTAACTCGAATAGAGAAATGTCCAGTAAGATCGTGAATGCCCTCTTCTTTTCTTAGCATGTTAAACGTTTATTTTTCCGTAATGCTGCGCATGGCGATTGTCAGGACCAAAAATAAAGCTATAACAAAGGACTGTTCAAGGATGAAGATTTGTTTTGGCTTTCTTTTGTGTTAAATTGTGAGATGTCAGAAGTTAATTTTTAAAAAATTATCAACTCTTTCATTTAAAATGCTATCTATGCACTCGAAAAGTACTAATAAATGACACGCTTCAATTCGTGCTGACATACCTAATTCGTATTCTAAGATCTAACAGCCTACAACTTTATAAGATATGGGATGTATCTATTATGAATGAGAGTATAAGGACAGGTCAGAAATTAACAAAAGAAATGTATTGGTCTGATTTAATTAATGCGTATTTAAGAATAAAAATACGTGTAAACAAAAAACCCCTGTTAAATTCATGGCTGCCATGTTGGTTACCTACGCCCTAACGGACAGCAATGTGACTACATTTTCGACCTAACATCTAACAGTGTTACATCGAGCAATGTTAACTAGCAAATTGCATATATTGCGTCATCTTCAGTGAGGAATTCCTTCCAGTTCCTCACTGAATACTCAGCAATGCCGATACGCGTTTGAATAACTCAAGAAACCCAATGGAGACAGATCCAGTAAGTGACTCTGTTACACTGTTACAGTTCAACATGGGTTCACCGACTAGCAGAGCAAAACCCATAATCAATTATCTTCAGCATACAAAGAATATTTGCCTCTGACTTTTTTCCTCCCTTCCTGAATGAAACTATTTTGAATTTAGACAAGCTAATAACTAAATTGTCACACAATATTTAGCTTATTTTGTAGCATTTTTGTGCCACTTGCTTGGGTGATTACATATTTGTTAAATGATGGGGGCTAAGACGCTACCTTGTGAGACTTCGACTTTAAAAGAACATGACAAAAGAGCAATCCCCTTGCTACACGGCAATACCGGTCTGCACGTAGCGTAGGAACAGGTAATCTAACAGGTCTTAACAGAGTTAACAGTGTTAACACGAAGATCGTGAATACATAGTTCATGGAGTGGGTTTTGTCGTTTTATGTCCTAGAAGCTCAGCTTTTGTTTTGGGGGTTTGCAGTGATGGTACGAGCAACCAAAAGCTAAGTAAACCAGAGGCAAAAAGGGGGGCCTCTCCTAATATCCATAAGCGTCATAATAGAATTTCGTTTTTCTCCACTCGACCGCGGGTAAAATCAGTTTTCCACCAGCTCCTAACCTTCCGACCTACGTGTTTTAGTCCCGTGGTTTCACCCCCTTTAAATCATTTTCCTTCCCTATTGAGAGCTAAATTTACATGAGATATTGTTCCCGTCTACCTTCTTTGTCTCGCCGTGCCCCTTGAAATTAATTACCTGTGACGTTTGCCTTACTGGAAGAAATATTGGAAAGACTGTTGTATCGTAACGTTATAAAATTCTGAAAAAAATGCACTGCATTAAAAGTGATTGAAAATTTAATTATAGCTTGGTGGTATTCTCCAGAAGGCTTTTCATAGGTTATAGTGAAAAAATTAATATCGGGCCGTTACGCTATGAAAAAGTGGGAGATATGAAAACTGAGTAGAGGATAAAATTGTGTTCAGGAGGCAAATATGGCCGCTTCGACTGGAAGCTTCGTTTGAAATTCAATGTTCTGAAATGATCCCGGAGGACCAATAATTTTGTTAGGGCCACTGGTCGGTCGCTAGCAAGAAAATTACGGATGAAAAAAGGTATAAGTAAAAATAATAAAAAGTGGTTGAAATTGAATTAGAATTTACCTCTACGCAGGGCTACAAGCACATGCCCGTTACAGACAACCCCTTTGTGGCCTAAAACCCTGTTGAAGCCCAAAATCCGCTCTAAATCTGACCAGATAAAGTTCGTGATTTGGAATTCAATATAAAATACCTTTGGGCTCAGGCCGAAACTCGGTAGTCGACTCTGGAACTGGATAGATTCGTCTCCAGTACACTTGCCGAAATAAAAATAATAAGAATGAAAATAGTAACTTTATATCATAGCTTTTCTTATTCAATAAGAAATCATTATATGTGTAATAATTATTTTAAATTAACCTGTCCTGGCATTTTAAGTAACCGGCCATTTATAGCAGGTGGAGGCCAAAATTCCACCTTTTAATTAATTAATCCATTTTATTTCGTGGTCCGATTGACCAAATGTTGTCGGAAAAATATAAATTAGATCAATAATTTCAAAAATCAGGAGAGACCTCATTTACAATTTGTACATTCCTAGTTTTGAAAGTTCATAATCAAAAGTTAAAAGTTCGTATACTGCTGGGCCATTTTCAAAATTTATTATAAGCTGCTAGTTTGGGATAAATACCTTTACTAAAAAAAAATAAGCAATAAACTAACAATAAATGTAATACGCTGGAGTTCTCAAGTATATTTACGCAAAAATATAAGCTTTGATAAAATTAAATCAGCTAATAAACATTAAACCATTGATTTATGCGTCAAATTAAATTGTCTAACTTAATGTACTGCGAGTCAACTCTCTTGCCCAGGAGAAATTTGCAAACTGATTAACTATCGAGAAATCGGCCTTGGTAATTTTCAAAATATAATAATCATAGTCCTCTTTACAATTATTTTTAATCATGTCATGCTTGGGTTCTATCCACATCATGGTTATAATCAAGTCTCCTTCTTTCATCCAGTGCCGAGTTTTTCTTTCTCAAGTCATTTTTCTAGCTCACACTTTCTGGTGTGCCAAGATGTCCCGGTCTCGTTGTAGGGAGGGTTGCCCTTTCTTCGGCAAGTTGGCCAGCCCGTTCGTTTTTCTAAACTGTCATGTCCGGAATCTACCCAAAGGTAAGCTTGTTGTGTTCTCTAGGTTAGTCAACCCTAGGCTCTTTCGGACTAGTTTAGAGCTAAACAGATATGCTTTCATAGCCGCCTGGCTGGCCAAAAGTATTTAGAATCGTCACCCTTTTTTCCTCCCTTATCAACCTATGAACACAAAGGTGGATTACATAAAACTCAGTTTGGGACGAAAGTTGTAACCAGTTCAAAAAATTTTACTAGGATGTCATCCTTTATTTCAGGGCCTTCGGTGGCCGCAACGGTTTAGTTGGCACGGCGCTTATCACTGTAAGGTAATGATCCTGAGTTCGAATCCAGCGGCCCCCATGGGGTCATATAACCTCGTAGTTGAAATGCCCTCGTAACAGGCTACCTTCGCCCAAAGATTTCTGTTATACATAAATAACTTCTTTCAATTAATTAATCTATATGAAAGGTATTGGTTGAAATGAAAAAGTTAGTGTTACAAGCGGGATTCGAACCCACGACCTTCGGTTCAATCCTGATATAACCACTTGAGCTATCTCAACTTTTTTATTAATATTTTTAATTGCTATCAAGATAAGTCCCAGCTAACTGAATATACAACGAAAACCGTTGGATTTTCAAAAATCTTAGAGACTGGTTTTCGTGATTCTACTGGTATTTAGAAAACCCAGGTCTTGCGATGAAGAAACTTATTGTTCTTGAACAGACCTTGTCCTGAAAGCCCCATTATATATTATTTATAATAATTTTTCGGAGTCGTGAGGAACTGTGAAGAATAAGATAGTTAACAAAAACACATTTTTCTTTTTTTGCCGACGTTTCGACCTTTATTCTGGTCATCTTCGGGGCATAAAGTGTGGTACTATTCTTGTGCTGTCATATTGCTTTTGTGTGAAATTGTTGCGAACAATTGTTATCAACAATTTAACACAAAACCAATATGATACTACAAGACTAGCACCATACTTTATGCTCTGAAGATAAACGGAATAAAAGTCGAAACATGTGCAAATAAATGAAAAAAGATATTTTTCTAAACTACTTCATTCTTGACCGTTCCTCACTACTCCAACAAATTATTAAAAAACAGGGTCGCTTAAAAACACATTATTTGTTATAAAAATTCCAATGAAAAAAGTGTTTGCAGAACAAATTTTGAAATATGTAACATCTAGACCATTTATTAGCCCTGTCTTTCTTGCATTCCACGAGTTTTCCATTCAATAGGGCTACATATCTCAACTAGGCTGTGCTTTCGTTGTCAGCTTATAAGAGTTTGAAAGTGCCATCAAGTAAGGAATTACTTATTCCCCATTTGGCGCTACTGCCGTAAAACTTCGTAGTGTACTTAGCGATTGTTAAGGCAGTGCTTTTTCCACTCGGGAAACTTCGAAGCAATTTTTCCTCAGAATGGTCGCAAAGGATCGGAATGCAATATAAGGATATCCGTGTAGTGGATGTAGCCCGGACCCTTTTCTTAGGCCGATCAGATCGATCTGAGCCCGAGGAAAAAGTGGTCCGGAATCACTTTCCTTTGTACAATCACAGGTCTGGACCAAAGAGAACGTAAAAACGGCGAATACGCAAATCCCCTCTCCATCTCGCTTCACCCTTTCCCGTTTTTCTTTCCTTCTTTTTCTATTTTTATTGTGTACCAAGGATTTCAAGGCCGCCCGGTCGCATTCAGGGATAATGTACTTGAAATTGAAGGTAAGTAGGTGCTTATCCGGGCCCTTCCAGGCTTCAAACAGCGATTTTCGCTATAAGCCTTGGCCCTGATTGAATTGATAAGTCCCGTTCAATGAGGACAGCTTTTGTACACAAAGGCTTTCACTTTTTTTATTATTATCTCCGTGAAAATGCATTTTCTAAGAGAACTCTCGAGATATTGAGCAGGAATACCTTAATCCTCAATTCTAATAAATCTCGATAAGCTTGTAGAAGCGACAAAAATTATACTAAGGTATCAGTTAAAATTATAATTTAACCTAAAAATCATACTATAAAATTATTGATATATCAATTTAAAAAATCGCCGATGAGCTTTATTTTTATAACATGGCACCCAAAAATGCTTATCGATAAATTTATACATAGAAGGGAATATAAGGTTTACAGGTTTATATACAGACCGTATATATGTAGCTGACAACTACCATTGAGAAGTCGGATCACTGATTTAAATTTTTTTTCTGAAACTAGGCCTGACACATGACCCAATGTCTTCCCTCTGGGCCCACGATGCCGAGAATTTTGTAAGTTAAATTTATCCCTATCCAACTTGCCCAGTACATCATCAGTTTGAAATCGCGGCTAACATTCCACGACACAACGGTGTTACCTTTTCCTTCCTCGAACTGAAGTAGTACTGCTTTGCTGCATTCCTCGATGTAGGACAGAACTTCGGTGGTGGCACCCCAAAAGTACCATCTGCCTATTATGTGATCCTATGCTACTTGCAGACCGGTATTGCCGTGTGAGCAGGGAGATTGCTCTTTTGTCGCGTTCATTTAAAGTCGAAGTCTCACAAGGTAGCGTCTTAGCCCTCATCATTTAACAGATATGTAATCACCCAAGCAAGTGGTTCAAAAACGCTACAAAATAAGCTAAAGAGGTTAAATATTGTGTAACAATTTAGTTGTTGGCTTGTCTAAATTCAAAATAGTTTCATTCAGGAAGGGAGAAAAAAAGTCAGAGGCAAATGTTCTTTGTATGCTGGAGATAATTGATTATGGGTTTTGGTGGCCATAATAGCCGAGTGATTAAGGCGTCAAACTCTCGGCTAGTAGATCCCGCAGTCGTGGGTTCGATCCCCACCGTCGCCTCTGGACTTTTTCTAATGCCTAAGAATGGTGGTCGCAATAGAAAAAAATTGACACGCTACTCATCAATGGAAGGAGCGGGATCAGATCTCGTGACCCTGAATTTGGTCCCACCCCCCTTCAAAAATGAATTTCTTCGATGGAAATTCACACTTGTATTGGAGCCCCCCAAAAAATGGAGCCAGGGATAAAGTACAATAAGCCTTACAGCTGTAGTGCTCAGGAGGGAACTCCTCTAGTTCCTGGTAAAAAAAGAGAGCTTTTGGTCTGCGAGACGGTGAACTCATGTTGAACTGTAACAGAGTCACTTACTGGGTCTATCTCTACTGGGTTTTATGTGCGGAGTCTTCAGTGAGAAACTAGAAAGAATTCCTCACAGAAAATACGCAATGTCGAAACGCGGTTGAATAACTCAAAAAACAAGCGAGTGGAGACAGACACAGTGACCCTTTGAGGGTTCAACATGCTGGGGATAATGTTGAAGTTGTCAATGAATATAAACATCCAGACACGCTCACGCTACAGTTGTCACTTGTGAAACATTTTAAAGCAAAACTAACAACGTGCAACTTCAGTTTAAATATAACATATAAATACGTAAAATCAGGCTGTTAAACTCTATTTCATGTTGTATAAAGCGCTGTGCAAGTTAAGAATGGGGATTTGGGAGGTGTAGAGAAGTGGAAAACATCAAAACTTCTTTATCAAAAAGTTCTTTAGCCTCGTGAAGAACTTTCAAGATTATATTAGCTTTCTTGACAACCAATGTTTATTCAGACTTATTCTTGAATTCTTATAAACATATTCAGTCTAAGATATGTCAGCAGTATGTTAAAAAAATATAATATCCCTTTTGTAATTTACAATTCAACACAATCAATGTCAATATTACTGGATAGTAGATCTCGTTGCCATCGCATCTTCAGTCGGCGAGAGTGGTTTGAGGGAATTCGTCGAGACGACTGTTTTTGGAATTTGAGGATTTATGGTTATTGGGAAGGTTTTACGAAATTTGCTGTAACGGGACCTTATTACACCGGACAAACGAGGGGGGGGTGTTTCGTTGAACATACAAATGGAGCATCAAGGATATTTCTGAGGATTATGGAATGGGCGGCAGTTTGGGTGCGACGGATATTAGAATGTTTGGCTGAACCCACTCCCAATCCATAAATCCATATCGGCTTAACTAGCGTATTGTAAAACGTCGTTTTGTTTGTAGTAAAAGGTCGTAAGTTGAGGGTTTATTTATAAGTCCTGAAAGTGCTCCGTGTCGTGCGTTTGTCTATGCGTATGCCCTAATACCGCACCTTGTCCACAAGTGGGAGAGGGATATTATTGAAATTATTGAAATATACTAGAGCTAATGACGGCTCGAAAACCGACAAGGGTACGGGAACTGGGGTCTTTGGATGAATCCCAAGACCGAACTGACGGTAAACCTAGGCAAGTATGCCACAGTTTTCCAGTCTGAAATCATAGCGATTGAACAATGTCCCAGAGAAATAAAAAGGCTAGGAATACATTCCCGGAAGATAGACATTTTCTCTGACAGCCAGGCAGCTCTCAGGGCCTTAGCCTCATGCTAGGCGAAGGCAAAAAGTTTTTGGAAATGCATGGAAGTCAGCGACACTAATGACCTGACCCAGGCATGGGTCCTTAGACATTCGGCGCATAGCGGCAACGAAAAGCCTGGCCAAAAAGGGAGCCAACATGGACTCTATAAGCCCAGAACTCTAATGCGGCCTAGCAGCCGCCACAAAGGAGGATACATCTTAAAATTGATCCTTAATGATACCAAAACCTGGTGGAACAATACCACAGGTATGAGGCACGCGAAGAAATTCATAGGACCATCCGCAAAACTTGCAAAACAAGTACTGGAGGGCAACCGCAACCGAACCAGGATTCTGGTTAGACTCCTGACGGAGCACTGCCACTTAAGAAAGCAATGCACCGGATAGGAGAACAGACAGAAGAAACACTGAGCAGTTACTGCCAGGAAGAGGAGGAGACTGCCGAACACATTTTATGTTTCTGCAAAGGTCTATGTAGGTGCAGGTTCTTGCAACTAGCACAAGAAAAACCACGAGCAAGATCCTACACCGCTGGCAAAGCTGTGGAAGCTGGTTAATAGCCTGGAGCTGGCCAGTGAGTAATAATTAACAGAGGAGCACGATAGATCTATTTAGGTCGAGGTGCAGTAGGCCTTGTAGCCGCCTCTCTTATCCCTATCCCCTATCCCAATACTAGAGCTAGTTTTATTTAAAGGTTTTTAAGGTTATGTAGATGGATTGTTTTGGGTTGAATTTTGTTTACGCCAATGTAAACATTTTTATTTATTAATGGTTGGTTGGGAAATCTTGTCATTTGTTATTTTAAATTTATCATTTTGAAGAATTGTGAAAACGGAAAATTTGTAAGGATCAAGACGTTGGAGGGAGAAACAGGTCAGTTTTCAGCAAGACGCCGTAAAAACAGTGAGTCACTGCCTGGTTTTCGAACTGTTCGCACGAAGTACAACTGTCTTCAGCGTTGTCAGTCTCTCCCGAGGATTCAACCCGTACGCACGAACGTACATCAGCGGTCTTCAGTGAGTCACTGCCTGGTCTTCGACATGTGCGCACGAACTTACATCAGTGGTCTCCAGTCTGTCGCTCTCTGGCTTCCGAAGGGTAGGAACGAACGCACTTTTGACGTCGTCCGGCGAGTGGCTCCCAGACTCCAATCTCAAGCTCCAAGATAAGCGCCAAATCGTTTGATCTTCACTGTCGTGAGTCGACAAGACGTACGAACGTCCTTATTCTTTTAATTCAGCATTGCCATTTTTGTATTAACTTTCTCATAACCAACTCTCTATATATCTATATTTCTATATATTGGTTAACTTTGTTTTGTTTCTGGCCAGATTTTAGTTTCCGTATTTTTATCATAAATTGTCAATTATTAAATTTAATCATCAAACGAATTATTTTTTTTAACCTTAAGTCCTTTACGCAACAGCCGGCAACTATCCCTGGTAACGCCGGACTTGGAAGGTAGATATCCAATACTCACTCCCGCCGGCGTCTACGAAACAAATTTTATTTTCTTCTTTTCACAACAAGACAAGGGCAAGGTGTTGAAGGTTTCGAGTGCAAATGACCAGATCGAAGATATTTGAGAGGATCGTTGTATCGTCTGCAAAGTTGATTCAAGTATGAGATCGGAGGTCCACAACTATCCTCTCTTCTCACACATATCCAATGTTTTCCGAAAAACTTCAGTTAAATATTTATTCAATAGAGCAATGGCGCAGAGCTAAGAGAATTATACTAATCACAGACAAATCATATCATCTTGTCAAATTGATTACCCAAAAAATTCTTCTCAAATCTGAAAACGATGGGATTCCTGGGGATGTATTGTACATAGAGAAGGGACTAACGTAGAATCTACACGACTTAAAAGACAATAATTGAATGACAAAACCCTTTCAAGACTGGTAACAAAGGACTAACTATTATGGACAAACAAACGATTAACATATAAAAGCATCCTAAAATCTATCTGAATTAATGGACTAGAACGTCCGGGTTGTGCCAAGCTTTACAACATGAAATCCAAATATCCTAATCCTAAATGAATACAAAAATACTAAATGTAAACTATGTAACCAATGAATCCATCAACAACTACTCTTGCAACCTCTTACCGATATAGAAATGTGTGGTGTTTAGTGACCGATATTCAGTGTATTCGGAGGTCGATGCGGTACGGTGTGACGTAAGTTTTAGAAAAAGGAGGGAAAATTCAAAGGGTTGGGTTGAGATGGGAAGTTACAGTCCGAGTGGATCGAGGTCACGATAGATCAAGTGCTCGTGGGTTCGAATCCCGCTCGTGCCTTGACTTTTTTTATCTCAACTAAAAACCTTAATTAATTTTAGAAAAACATTTTCTTTATCGTGCCAACGTTTCCATCTTTATTGAGATCATCTTCAGGGTATGGGATTTAGAAGCAAACATTGTTTGAATTTTACAAATACATGTAGGCTATGGAAAAAATTAAGAAGTTATACAATTATAGAAAATTTTAGATTTTTAAAAATATATAGAATGCTAGAAAATTTTAGACTAAAAAAAGAAAGAATGACTTTATACAATGCTAGAAAATTTTAGATTTAAAGAAATAATTTTATAAATATTTTTTTTCATCTAACATTTTCTAGCATTGTATATATACATTTATATTTTTTAATCTAAAATTTTCCAGCATTGTATACATTCATAATTATTTCCACAACCTACATGTATTGGTAAAATTCAAACAATGTTTGTTTATAAATCCTAGGCCCTGAAGATGATCTCAATAAAGATCGAAACGTTGGCACGATAAAGAAAATGGTTTTCTAAGACCTACGTCACACCAGACCGCATCTCACGATCTCCGAATAATCTCTTACCTATAGATAATGTTACAATTTTGTTGGTTAGTTAAAAAAATATTTCACATGTATGTTCAGTTTTGATATCTAGCAAGAAAGAAACGTCAATTTATAGAATTGACCATTATCAGCTGTACTGGAATTTTACGCATTTGTATTCTTCTGTTACATCCGTGAGCTAACATCTGTCTGATAAATTATATCGCGGGAATCGAATCGCGATCCCGAAGGGTAAAAATGATCACTTGACTCTAGAAATCACGGACGCTCTTATTGAACTTTTATGAAGTTAAGACGGGAACGAATGAAGGGTTTGCTGTGAAAGGGAGTCCATGATTGAATATCTCGGGTGAAAAAGTTCCGAGGGGGATAGGACTCAACCAGTCACTTCTCTGCCCCCATATGTTACTAACCCCTTTCTTACTAATTCATTCCGCCCTGTTATCCGCACATACGCTCATATTTTCGTACCTCTCTCATCCGTCCAGCCTGCTAAATGCATATTTGATGTTCCTCCGTGTCTAGAACGCAAATCGCTACGCTTTTGTATTTTTCTATTGAATTATATACAAATTCACACTTGAGGGCCAGTCGAAATGGGCAGTTTGTATTTTGTTCTTGGTGCGCGTTCAATTATTCAATTTGGATTCCGTCTTTCTCTCACTTTTGTACCCTAGGAAACATAAAAAACAGGGGAAACAAAATTTTAGAATCGAACCATTGATCAAATAAACACATTTCGGTAATTCAGTGAGAATTTTTATTTTTGATGGAAGAGTTTCCAAAACTTTCCCCAAGTTGTTCAGAAAACTTTTGTGAAACTCTGGAGTTTGTTTGTCCAGAGGAAGCGGGCATCCTGTCGCGATACGGGCAGAAAGGACGTTCTAATTGGTTTTCTACACGGTTCAATGACTTATTAATTGAAAGTTAAAGCAATGCGACTACAATGAAACTTCCAAAATAGAACTCCCTCAAACATCTATGATAAATAATAACGTTAATATTTAAGCAGCCGAATTCTTAAAAGGGATGCAAAAGAAATCATAAATCTGCAAAAGGGGCTGGGAATCTGTGATGGAGGCACGGAAGCGAGGTTTATGGAGGGCGGCATGCAATCGACGTTTCCGCTGGGAAATCCTCGGGTTGTAATATTTTTCCCTTTTTCAACGCCTCTCCCCGTTTAATTGCGCTGTAAATTTTTATTTCGCCTGAACGTTCTGCGTCGCCCGCTGGACTCTCGAAAAAATGGAGTTTTTCCATTTCTGTTTTCGAACTGATTACTGGTTTGAAAATAGATCATTACTCCGATTCCCGAGGGGGAGTCGTTATTCCGGGCGTCTAGGTTTAATTTGGGCCGAGTCAAAGCAATTTCAAAGATATCGGGAAATAAATGCTCGGTCAGAATATCAGATGGCAACTTTTCTGTACTTTTCTGAGAAAATAGTACATTTTCAATACGAGAGGTAGTTACCTAAGTCCAGAATGAATACCCTTAATCGCACAAAACCCTTAGCCGGACGTCTTCCACCTGTTGGTTTTTTATGATGTAATAAAAACCACTTAACCTAAAAGAAAAAGAAGCTTGCTTCCATAATTCATTAAAAACACACATAGGCGTTCGCGTTCATCTGTGTGAACACAGTGTATGCAATCCTTTATAAAAAGATAGTTCCTACTCAAAGTAAGTTCTTTTGCAACGACCCAGATTTCGAGCACTTTAGCTCATCATCAGGTTGAAGGACTTCTACAACCACGTCTCTCGACATGAATTGCAAAAGTGAACCCGCCGTTACCTCCGCGAACGCGACGTTCCAATTAGCAGCTGGTTTTTTAATGGCGCTCAATTTGAACGTGCGAAAAGCAGGAACAAATAAATATTATAATAGTAAATACTGTAAGAAATTAATTATAAATTAGTCATTAAATGTAAAAGATAGAAAATTAGAATGATACCTTATAAAAATAATACCAATTAAAATAATTAATTTAATTATTTGGACGTTTAATATTATTTATATACCTATTTAAAATGGTTAGGGATGGTTAGGGATTCCTATTTAAAATGGGTGGTAGATCAAAATCTGTTATATTATTAATGCATTAAGGACTCAGCTAATCCACTACAAATGAATTATTAGGTTTCCGTTGTTTGCCATACATTGGTGAATTATCGGAAAAAGTTAGTAAAATTATTAAACAAGAAGGTTTTAGAATAGCTTTTAGCAGTACGGGTTCACTTAAAAACATCCTTTAAAAACCTAAAGATAAAGTAGGCAACTTGGCAAAAAGCGGGGTTTACCAACTCAATTGTAATGATTGTGATACTAAATATATAGGAAGGACAAAGCGGTAGAGAAATAAAAACGAGAGTAAAAAAACTCTTGCCTAAATCGAGCAAATTTTTGGAATTTAAGGACCATCTAAAAGAAACAAAACATAATTTCAATTCAAATTTAAATACAACAATGTTACATAGTTTCAACAAAGGGAGAGAAGTAGATTGGTTTGAGAAAGTTGAAATTAAAAAATGTAAAATTGAACGTGGTGATAAATGCATTAATAATACAACACGTTTTTATCTACCTCCCATTTTAATTATGTACATAAATAACATTCAACGTCCAAATAATTAAATTAATTATTTTAATTGTAATTATTTTTATAATAATTTAATAATATTAAGGTATCATTCTAATTTTCTATCTTTTATCTTTAATTACTAATTTATAATTAATTTCTTACATTATTGACTATTATATTAGTTATTTGTGTTATAATTCCCGCTTTTCGCAAGTTCAAATTGAGCGCCATCAAAAAAGCAGCTGTTAATTGGAACGTAGCGTTGGTGGAGGTATCAGCGGGTTTACTTTTGCAATTCATGTCGAGAGACGTTTGTAGAAGTCCTTCAACCTGATGATGAGCTAAAGTGCTCGAAATCCAAAATTTGTTGCAAAACAATTTGATGTGAGTAGGAACTATCTTTTTAAAAAGGATTGAATGCCACACTCACTCCATCATTTATCATTCCTACAGTATATGCATTTCATGTACGATCACGTCCACAGTACAATTTCGTCAGCTTCGCAATAAAAATTAGAGAAAAATGTGTTGAATAGTTTTATAAATATTGTAGAACATGGATATTAATAAAAACGAACGAGTTAAACTGTTGTAGTTATTCGTACAAATAAACTGATAAAAAATTAATAAAGATGTTTGTACTTTACTCTTATTCTATTAATTTTAATTAAATTATTCGATATATACTTGTTAGTTTTTTTTTTTAAATCCCATCCTACCACCCCGCCGTACTACAGGGAAACGCCATACTGGCGGGCCACGACCATGAAAGCTATTAAATAATTAATGAATTAAGGAAGTTTAAATTTACTTTTAAGTCTTCTCTTAGCCTTATCTTGGAGGAAGGTGAGACCAGGGGAAGGAAAGGTTTTTTTTTAAATTATCTATTAAAAAAAGGAATTCCCTTTGCTGTTTAATTCTTTACACTTTGGTTCAATGATATTGACATATGATAAATTTTACAAATTGTTCAATAGAAGTAAACAGCAAAAATTTACCACCTATTTGAGTATATACATATATTGAGACTAGGAAGACGAATAACAAATAAAATAAATAAATTGGATAAATATTATATATAAGGGAAGCGATAAATATGCGAAAAGTAATCAATAAATAAGTAATAAATTGCGAGTATGCAATATTTACAATATATAAATAAGATAGTTTTTCGACTTGTTTTTAAATCATTTGAAATTTTCTTTATCGCAAACTAATTTGTGTAAGGAGGCCAATTATTTTTGGAGGTCGTTTTGAGCGGTTTTCTATGCCTGTTATAGAGAGGACAATGCAACAGTCTGTGTTTTGCGTTACGATAAGTCGCACAGTTTGTAGATAGTGGATTGTTGTTTTTGTGGAATCGATAAAGATAAAAATGAAAGTTTCCATGTCCCCTCATTACCTGGCTAATCCAGAAATCGGGTTGAAACCAAGTCGCGCTTTTCAGTGTAGTATGGAGGAGGCGGTGTAATGCTCTGGGATGGGATTTACACTGGACTCCATATCGTTGAAGGCAACCTCACCGCATTTCGTTATGTCCAAGAAATTATTGATGAATACATCCCTCAAATCTCATTGGCAGGGATTTTCGATTTCTGGATGACAATGCCAGACCTGGCAGAGGCAGATTTGTTCATTAATATTTAGAAAACCTGGGATCTTCCCCTCTGCAACTTCCTCCATTGTCTCCAGACTGTAGTCCGATTCAGCACATGTGGGATGCGTTGCAGAGCAGGCTTTTCGATCACCAGCTGCTGCAAGTTGACCTGCAAGAACTGCGTGCAGCGTTGCAACATTTATGTAGTGAAATTCCTTACGAAAATAGTGACAACTTTATTAATAGTATGCTGACCAGTTGCACAGAGGTTTTTGGTAACAGAGGACATTTTTCACGGTATTAATTGTTTTAAAAAAATGTTGTGTCCAATAAACAAATTTATGGAATTAAAACCTTTTTTTCCTTTCTTTTCCTTCAATAAAAAACAACAGTTTCTAATAAATTTTATTGCTATTTATAATAAGCATAAAATAAAAATGGTACGAAAAGTAAATACTACAAAATTTGCAATATCCTTATTCATTTTTAAAAAGTTTAGATCAAACGAGATAATGATACAAAATAAATCTTTTAAACGTGAATTGTTTTTATGGCAATACCTACACATACATACATTTCCAGTTAAACATTAGCAATTCTCAAACTTTCGTCATTTTGACAAATTGCAATTTCTTGCCTATAGTTACACATCATAACCAACCAAAGAGAAAAAAAAAAGAAATTTACAAAGAGATACCCTTCTCTTTGTAAATTTCTTTATTTTTTTCTCTCTTTCTTTCTCTCTCTCTCTCTCTCTTTCTCTCTCTCTTTCTCTCTCTCTTTCTCTCTCTTTCTCTCTCCCTATCTCTCTCTACTCCTCTTTGTCGCATTTTCGCCGATAGAAGAAANTGGTCTTAAAGAAAAAAGCAAATTCAGTTGTTTAATGCCAAGCTTTTGATCTATTTTTTAGGTCTTACAGAAGAAACAAGAGTTAAGAATACAAGAGAAGTTAAGAAACAATCTTATTTGTCTATAGATTGACGTATTTAAGTATTTTGTAGGTGATCTCGAGTTTCCTTGACAATCGATTCAAGCCCAGCATTGCTAAGGACTGTAACAGTGACTCACTGGCGATGGTGGGACTGAGTCGGCCTTCAAGGAAATATTTAAGATGGTTTGCCCAGATGTTGAAGAGATTCTTCTTCAAGATCATACCTTGATCCATAGTGTTCGTGACGATAAAATGAACCACTTCAAAACATATTTTCTTAATAATTCTTATAAACTTCTCCCCTGATATAACTGGAGGAAACTTTACAACAATCATTAAACTTATATATCATACAACTTAAACTTTTATAAATGTATAAGGAAAAACGTATTTCTAGAATATGCATCAGACTTATCCACACAAAATTGGATGTATGTTGTACACCAATCAGTGTTAGGGATCCATCGTAAATATTATGTTGAGACTGGTAATAAGGAAACCGCCCCCGGGGCTTGAACGTGTATTGGCATTGTGCGGAATTGTCAAAATATATTTCTTTACATAAGCTCTCCTAAAATATCATCCGCAGGGTGAATTTTTTGAACTTGTGTGTCTTTTCATGGAAAATATCTTTAAAAATTATTATAACTGTTATAAATTTGGTTTCTCAACAATTGATCGATGGTCGAAGAAGTAATTAAATAATATATACGCAAGTCATTAAGATTATTAAGAGTGTGTGGTGATTAGTGACCGTTAGTCGATGATTATTACTTAGAAATACATTGATTGAATATAAAAAAAATTTTGAATTGTATAAATTCACTTTTTTTAACATCTTACATGTGTGATATAGCGTGTCGCTTCTTCTTTTTTGTTGGGCCCAACCCTGAATTCGGAAAATCGAAAACAAGGTCCCAGAGGTTTTTTACGCTCGGACCTGACTACAATTTTTTCATTTATCCATCAGGCACCTTTTATATTTCATTTAAACCAAAGTAAATACGACACCAAATGTTGGTTAAATTTTAATCTTTAATTACAATTTATTTTCACATAAAATGACAATATATTTTATTAATTATTATTTTTAATTTAAAGAATCCTTTTATCCTATAACAAACCTATCTCAAATCTACAAACCTTAATTTTAAGATGGAATTTGATTCTCGTTTTATAGTTCCACAAAGAAAGGTAAAGAAATTATTATTATTAAAATTTTGACCACCAAATTAGAAAATACAATTAAAATATTAACTCAACTTTTAAAATGAAATATTATTTCTTTTATTTTTCTTTATAAAAATATATACCCTTTTAAAACTAAATTACAATTATTATTTTTTTATTTTGACGTCAAAGTAATAAAAAAATAGCTGTTTACCCACACAAGCCAGAAAGGGATATGTTCTAGGACTTGAAAAAAAATAGCCCTTTCATGGCCCTTCTTGAAAAAATGGCCCCTACTCCTTTCACTGTTTGAGTGTGTGGAGGGGCATGGAGGTTCATTTAAATCTGAACGTGATACATGTATTTGTTAAATAAACAAATGTCAAATATAACAAATATAAATTTAAACAATGTTTGTAAATCCAAGGCCCTGAAGATGGCCTCAATAAAGTTTGAAACGTTGGCACGATAAAGAAAATGTTTTTCTAAAACCATCCCACGATGTCCGAATAATTATTAAGAGTTTTTAGTGTTTTGTTTTAAATAATAATTTTTTAATAATAAATGCTGCATATTATTATATTCCAAGTAGTTATACTTAATCTACTGGGTTATTCATCACCCCCTTTGCGTACATCAATATTTTACATGAAATTTTATTCAGTCTATATTTTCATTTTTGAAAATTTCGAATAAACTAATAACTTCAAACCTTCTCTAGAATTAAAATGACAAAATTTCTTGACACTTTCGCATTGTTGAGATATAATATTTTTATTTGTTTTATTACTATGCAGTGAAGACATTTTCAGCGAAAGAGAGAAAGAGTAAGCGAGAGAGAAAAGGAAAGTAAGGACAGATTGTCAGAAGGAAAGTACAAAAGACACGATGAAATCTGTTATTTTAGCAAAGTTAGTCCGTTAAACTTTCTACCACCTAACGTTAACAGAGAGATAGACAGATAGATAGGAAGAGAGAAAAGAGAGGGAGTGATGAAGAGAGAGCGTTAGGTACAAAAAGGTGATGATGATGAGAGCAGAAAAGAAAACTTTGTAAAAAGAGAGAGCTAGATAGATAAAGTGAGAGAGAGAGAGAGAGGAAAAGTAAGAGAGAGTGAGATGACCGAAGAGTAAAAGAAAGAAAGAGGGGATAAAGTTAAAATGTGTAAGGGCGCGAAAGAGAGACGAAAAGTAAAAGAAATAGAGGGAGAGAGATAGAGAGAAAAGACATAAAAGATATCAAATATTAGAGAGAGAGGGAGAGTGAGTGTGATAGAGAGACGAAAAGTAAAAGAAAGGGAGAGAGAAAGATAAAAAATAAGAGAGATAGAAAAATAGTAAGAAAGAGAGTGTATGAGTTAGTCTGCGAGAAATAAACTGCATAATCTTTCGATTGCTTAAGCATAAGAAACTGCAGTCAGAGTTTGCCGGAAACCAGTTTCCAACAATAGTAAACCGTTTAGTATTTTCCCTCACGAGTGACTTGTCGGACTAGCGCGTCTTAATTTGCTTGTCTTTATTGTTGTCTGACCCGGTTTCCAGAAGTTCTCAGGTCAGGATTACAGTATAGCCGGGTGGTTGAGGGCGACGAGCGGGGGTCGCAAAACGGGATTGCCATGAATTTAATTATCGGTTTTACATTCTGGGCTTGTTTCGCGAGGGCGTGGGCAACGGTCCGGATCCTCCTGGATGATTATTTTGGGAGAAATCTGCGCTTTCAGGAGTCCTGGAGTGTTTAGCTCGGGTGATTAAAATGGAGGCATTCCCAGGTAAAGGATCGATATTACCGGCTACATCCTATTCACTTCGTTCATTACGACCACTTCAGAAAGACTCATTCTTCTCGTCAATAAAATCTAACAGAAAAATTTCTTCCGAAAAACCATTTAATTTTCTATTTATAAAACGTGTTGTTTTTATTGGGTTTTAGTAATGAATTTAGTATCGTTTTTTCGTTAAATGGACTGCTAGGACGAATTGAAGAACAAAACCAAACGGTTTTATCGACGAACTTTCAGTGTTTTATCGCCATCAACAAGTCTAAAGTTTATTCACCACTGGTATAACCATAAATCTCTGCCACTAAATGTTTTTTAAGCTTTAACCCTGACTTTAAACACTTATTGAACCAATCCTTTTCTTTACCCCAACCCTATTTTTTACTCAGCAACAATTATTTGTGTTAGCGGTATTCCTTGTTTACAAAATTAATCACTGACTACATTTTTAGCACGATTTATAGATAGCACAGATCAAAATGCACTGTTTTACAAATTGTATACTTTCAAGATTTCAACCAAAAGCATTAAACTTTAAGCTTTAAAGCGTTTTAAGGTTTTTTTAACCTAATAAAATTTAGAGAAGAGGAGAATTGACAGAGTTTGCCTTTAAAGTGATATTAAACTTTTTAGTCCAGTACTATTCTCAATTTTTCTAATCAACTGAGGATGATAAACTGTAAAGAAGGGAGATTAATAACAGAAAGATAAAGATGCTAATATAAGCGGATGAGATAGGGCTGGTAGCCTGGTAATATAGAGGTTTAAAAAACACTAAAGTTCGCTGTTCTTGTACTTAATTTGAGAGTTAACAAGAGAAGAAAGAACTGAGAGCATACTAAATGAATTCATCAGGTGCACAACAATTAAATAAGTTCTTCAATATCTCCACCAAATAAAAAAATCTTTAGAGACAAAATAAGGAAAATAATAATAATAATTAATCTTTATGTAAGGTATTGGTTGAAAATGAAAATGTTAGTGTTACGAGCGGGATTCGAACCCACGACCTTCGGCTAAATACGCCGCTGCTCTACCACTTGAGCTATCGTGACATCGATCCACTCGGACACTATTGAAAAATGGCAAAAAGAAAGAAAATTCAATGGTTGAAATGAAATGATCGAAGTCAAGATAGCTCAAGTGGTAGAGCAGCGGAGTATTTAGCCGAAGATCGTGGGTTCGAATCACGCTCGTGACACTGACTTTTTTATTTCAACTAAAAGCCTTAATTAATTGATAGGTTGTCAAAACTTTGAATTGATTTTTTTACGAGGGTTCGCAACAGCAAATGTCATATAAACCCTCGGGGTGCCGGTGTTTTTGAAAAAAAGCCCATTTGTAAGTATCCGGCGGCCCTGCATTCGAACCCGGGACCTTTACCTTACAGTGATGAGCGCGTGTCAACGCCTAAACCGTTGAATTTGCGCATCGCCACCGACACCTCCAACTTTGAATTGAGATGCAGCTCAAAAAATGTCTATTTTTTGGCTACCATAAAAATTCTTATTTAAGGGCTTTAAAAGGTGCTTCAGAAGAAATCAGAATTGGTCTCAACAATTTTTTTGTCCTATTTATTCGAAACATCTTTTTGATTTTGTTACTTTTCATATATCTATTTTAGTTAAGTTGGTTTCATGTATTACCCCCACGCAGATGGAGAGCACAAATATATATATATATACAAATTTCAACAAGATTGTTCGTGAAATACATTAAATTTGAAGTTGGTAGATATTTATCAGTTATCTTATTTCCATTGCTGGGTCTGAGCGATCGTGACATCGATCCACTCGGACACCATTGCAAAATGGCAAAGAGAAAGAAAATTCGAATGGTTGAAATGAAATGATCGAAGTCAAGATAGCTCAAGTGGTAGAGGAGCGGCGAAGGTTCGAATCCCGCTCGTGACACTAACTTTTTTATTTCAGCCAAAACCTTACATAAAAAGATTAAGTATTTGAAAGAAGTAATTTGGTCAATAGACCACTAAATATAATGTATTTAATTAAATAATATTCAAATAACCACTGAAGATGGCGAAAGACATGTGACAGTCCAAAATCATTCTCCCAACCACAAAATACAATCGAAATAATAATAATAATACATACATGTTAGAAATTCACAAATATCTCTATGAAATCAAAGCACTTAACAAACATGTGGTATTCGTTTGGGTTCCTCGTCATGTAGGCATTTCTGGAAATGATAAAGCTGATCAGCAGGCAAGGAACGCTGCGAACCATCCATAATGAACAGATCAATTTCCTCTCCGCCCAGATGATATAGTCCTTTATGTTAAAAACATTATCAAACGAAAGTGGGCGGCAAGATGGAATGTCGGTAGAGATAGTATCAAAGAAATTAAGCCAATTGTGCATAAATAGCCAACTGAGGAACTTGAGAGAAAAGAACTTGCGATTCTCTGTAGATTGCGAATAGGTCACATTAGGCTAATCCATAATAGGCTTTTAATAGGCAACAACCTTTCAACTTGTCCTCGATTTATGCGAAGTGGAGAACGTATCATTCTGACAGTAAAACATATTTTGGTCGACTGTCACACTTTGCCCGAGCGGAAAAATGCAATATAAGAATATACAATTTGCTGGGTAATAAACTGCAATGCCCAAAATCGCGATTTAAATAAGAAAGATAATCCCCTCAGAAAAAACAAAGAAATAAAAATAAAGATAAAGAAGTGTTATTGTGTTTCTGTTTCTTATTATTGTTAAGTAGTATTAGTTTTTACCATTTAAACCAGGATATTATTTACAACAATTCTATCATGCAAAAGGAAAAAAGCTTTATAATTTTCATTACTTGTTTATTATGTTTTCTTCTTCTTGGTTGTATTTTTTATTTAGCATAGGAAGTAAACTTGTTGAACTTTTAACAACCATTTTTTACACAATAATTTATTCTTGGAAAAAGTTTCCAATAGCACCCAGAAAATTTGCTGATAACGAGACAGGTAGAACTTCCGAATAAATTGTTTAAAAAAAAATTACTGTAATTTAGTTGTAAAAATTTACTTCCAGGAATTAAGATTTGCTCTCATAATGTGAGTTTCACAAACAATGAAAGAATGTAAACAATAAAGGCAATTACATAATATTTACTTAAGTGAAGAAACAAATTATTGGAATTAACAACGAAACAAACGATATGCGTTTTTTTCAAACTTTTTGCACTAACTTTGTCATCTTTTGACCAATTTAAAATCCTACTGCACCATGGTTTTCAGCATAAAAAATCTTTTGAAATAATGTGTCAGGATGTAGTGGGTCCTAGTTGCAATTTTGAGGTTGAACTGGGCCTGACGCACCCTTTATAATTTTTCTCTAAAGAAAGGTAAAAATTTGAAACTAGACTAAAAAATTACTTTTTTTTTTGGCTGGCAAATTGGTACAAGAGAAATTCAGCCGGGTCATCTAAAAAGGGCACACTATATGATAGGTGTATACATATTTTGGACCAATAAAATATTTTTTTAAATAATGAACTTACGGAATTGTCATTATTAATTTATCATTTTCTCTAATAATTTGGCTGTTCTTTTATTCAAAACAATATACTATTTATAACAATTCTATTTTGAAAAAGAAAAACCTTTATAATTTTTTTTACTTGTTTATTATGTTTTTCTTCTTGGTTGTCTTTTTATTTAGGAAGTAAACTTGTTGAACTTTTAATAGCCCTTTTTTAAAACAATAATTTATTCTTGGAACAAGTTTCCTATTGCACCCAGAAAATTTGCTGAGAATGAGACAGGTGCGGTGTCGAAAACTTCCAAATAAATTGTTTTTCAAAAAATGGTTTGTAAAAGTAAAACAACCTTTTTCCATCCACATACTAAAAAAGCTTTGTTTTTTGTATATCAATTCTTCATATCCGTTATGTCGGAGTTTGTAAAAGTTGTTAAATGATAAAATATTGAAACATTAAATATTTTATTATTATATTCAATAACTGTTAGTAGGTGAAATGTATTTAACGACAATATTTAAAAAATTGAACATCCATCATGAAGTTAATTTTTACACATAGTTCTCACATGATGGAAACAATTGACCAAACTCCCAATTGGAAAATGTTTTGTTATCCTTTTGATACAGATAAAAGCCAATCCAGGAGGAGTCTTTTGGTAGGTGAAAATAAAAGTGGGCCGGTCGGGAGCCGAGTATCAAACCGGGGAATCTGGAGGTTCGTCGGAGCGGAAATTAAAGGGCCGCCGGCGAGGGACTGGTATTTATCCCCGTTGCGACAGACAGACGGACAAATGGAGGAAGTTGAAACTAATATTTCATTGCCAGGGGGCCGGGAAACGTCTTCGAGACGGTTAATAGCCGGGAAATGCTTCTTTTCCACGACAATGGTACAATGGACAGACCCAGCAATGGAAATAAGATAACTGATAAATATCTACCAACTTCAAATTTAGTGTACTTCACGAACAATCTTGTTGAAATTTGTTTATATATATTTGTGCTCTCCATCTGCATGGGGGTAATACATGAAACCAACTTAACTAAAATAGATATATGAAAAGTAACAAAATCAAAAAGATGACAAAAAATTTTGAGACCAATTCTGATTTCTTCCGAAGCACCTTTTAAAGCCCTTAAATAATAATTTTTATGGTAGCCAAAAAAACAGACATTTTTTGAGCTGCATCTCAATTCAAAGTTGGAAGTGTCGGTGGCGATGGCACCAATTCATGTCAGGCGTTGACACGGCGCTCATCACTGTAAGGTAAAGGTCCCGGGTTCGAACGCAGGGACACTGGATACTTACAAATGGGCTTTTCTTTCAAAAACATCGGCACCCCGAGGGTTTATATGACATTTGCTGTTGCGAACCCTCGTCAAAAAATCAATTCTAATTTATGACAACCTTTTCAATTAATTAAGGTTTTTCGTTGAAATAAAAAAGTCAGTGTCACGAGCGGGATTCGAACCCACGACCTTTGACTTGATACGCCGCTACTCTACCACTTGAGCTATCGTGACTCGTACACTAACTTCCTTTCTGAACCCCACCTTTTGAATTTTCCCTCCTTTTTGCCATTTTTCAAATGTCGTGCAATCTATTTGATTCTCGGCGACAAATGAAATGGCCACCGAGAGCTTTAGTGAAGTATACTTCATTTTTCTTATAACATTTTATTAGGTTTCGTGGTCCGCTTGACCAAATGAATTCTTTTCAATTAATTAAGGTTCTGGTTGAGATAAAAAGTCAGCATCACTAGCGGGATTTATTCATTTCAAATTTAAAAGGAGAGGTTGAGATGGGAAGTGTCCGAGAGGATCGAAGTCACGGTAGCTCACGTGGTAGAGCAGCGGCGTATCTAGCCGAAAGTCGTGGGTTCGAATCCCGCTCGTGACACTGACTTTTTTATCTCAACTAAAACCCTTAATTAATTGAAAAATATTAATTGGTCACGCGGACCACGAAAACTAGTGAAGTTATGACAACCGTTGGAAAACCAGATAGTTCTACCATCAGGCTGTGTCAAAAGAGTCTAAACTTTTTCTCTCTGCATGTGAGAAATAAAAGATGAACTCAGCATAAAACATTCAAACGTTCCATTTTGTTTCACTGATACTAATATACTTACAGTAGCCCTGGTTTCTAGTGGTTTATAGGATCCATACAAAATGGATAAAATTTAAATTTTTATGATTTTTTCTCAAAATGTTTGATTTTGAATTTTGAAATTACCCTTTATAATTTCAAATTTACCCTTACGAACTTCCAAATAAACATTTCAAACTAATAGAAGCATCATTTGTTTTTTAAATTTACTTTTCATATAACTTCTAATTTTAATTATTTTCATCTGTATTATAGATAAGAACCCATTTTATCTTTTTAAAAACTCTTGAAATAAAGCAAAAATCAACAAATTTTCAAGTGCTACTTTAAATAAGACCCATATTATACAACATTTTTAAAAATTTCTCAATTTCAAAGAAGAATCCTTTATTTTTTTATTTAATTATATATAATATTATAGAATTTTGAATTTTCTAAAAAATATTGAGTTAAGAGCGAATAAAATGACTTGCTGTTACGATAAAAAGATATATGTATTTACATTCTAGACTTTTATTGCTAAAAAACGCCCACATGGCCAGCATGAAACACTTAAACTAAGTGCTAAAAAAATTATGTATGCAAATGTTTTAAAATAGATTTACTTTATAAAAAATTCAACTCTCTCTCTCTCTCTCTCTCTCTCTCTCTCTCTCTCTCTCTCTCTCTCTCTCATTTATTCAAAAATTTATTCAGGAATATTCTTCTTTCCCTTCTCGAGGAGTATCGACCAAGAATGGAAGAGTTGCTGAAACGCAAATTAATTATGTAGAAACTGGGGTTCCTTTAATGAGGGAAACACGCGTAAAACAATCCACAGTATGAGGGTATCATCATGGCCCCCCTTAGATAATTAGACCCCAAAATGATGATATCCTCATGAGAATTTTGATTCCTGACCTGGACACCCTTAACAGGCCGGCGTTGTTAGTATGTTGATTTATGTTTTATATAAATTTACGTTCGGTCTGGCGAACCCAATTTCCTTTATGGATTAATCGATAACTACATAACGGCGTTTTAATCTTGACCTAAATACCCAACGGATTGGTAATAATTAAGATTATAAATTTAATCCCTCGGGGAGTGATGTGTAAAAAGCCGTTTTAATTAATTATCCCGCCCTAGGACGTTATTTGATTTGTCGTATATTTTAGTTAATTATTAAGGCATGAAGAGATTAACTTCGAAGTGATCAACGAGAAAAGAGTAATTTTCTTTACAAAGACCTTTTCAGTCATGGATTATAAGTGCTTATGTACTTTCGATCTTATCTCGATGAAATTATTTTCCCCCATGTCACTTAAAGAATTCAGATGAGGATTTTAATTTTTCCGTACTTTTTTTTAGTTTTAGGGCCGGCAACTATATTGGTCAACTCCTTTTCTTGCGTAGGTTTAAATTTATTTTCTCATCTTTCTCACGTTTTAATTTCTAATTCATTTTTCTGTTACTCCAGATATGTTACGATATTTCAAAATACAACTCTCTATTGTCTTTGTCCTATTGCTAATCTCTCTGTACTCAAGGTCTCATCATTCGTGGATAAAACAACATAAATATACAGAAACACAGAAACAAGACAAAAACATGGTAAGCTGGTTAGCAGTCACAACTATCCAAGAGTTCTCGATCCTCGCGGTAATTGATGATATGCCCTTCCATTCACGCTAATAAATTACATTCACACTACTGCAGAGTACTCGATATTCCTTGGGGTAATTGATGATAAGTCAGTTCATTCACGCTAATAAATTACATTCGCGCATTTATTCACTCTACCCCACAGTACTCGATATTCCTCGTGATGAGGTTAAATAGATAGACCCTTCCTTTCATTCTAATAAATTACTTTCAAATAATTAAGGTCTTTAGTTGAGATAAAAAAGTTAGTGTCACGAGCGGGATTCGAACCCACGACCTTCGTATAGATACGCCGCTACTCTCCCACTTGAGCTATCGTGACTTCGTTCCACTCGGACACTCCCTCTGCGATCAACTTGCCGGTGACCTCGATAACTCATTCTCACGATAATTTTGCGAACTTCTGGCTCAAAATGATGTCTTTCCGTGGTTAAACAAACTGCAACTCGACCAAAATGGAGAAAAGTCTTAAGTAAATCCGACATTAAAGATGAGATTAGCATTTGTTTGTTTTTGGTTTGTATTTTCTATTTTTTTAAATTTAACTAGCAAAGAATATATCGGTTAATTTAATTAAAATTAATAGAACAAAAATAAATTACAAATATCCCTATTTATTTTTGAGCAGTTTATATGCAATGTTCAAATAGTTAAGAAATAATTAAAATAATTAACAAAAAGTATTGATTTTGTTAAACTCTCTTCATTCTAATTTCACAATAAAATAATTATTGTTATGGAGGAGGTCTTCACGTCTAACTATCCGTAGAGTGTCCTGACTACTCGGCCATAGCGATGCAATTTTTCATAATAATTAAGAACTTTAAGTTTACAAGAAATTTATTAGGTTTCGTGGTCCGCTTGACCAAATAAATTCTTTTCAATTAATTAAGGTTTTCGTTGAGATAAAAACGTGAGTGTCAAAAGTGGGATTCGAACCCACGACCTTGGGCTTAATACGCCGCTGCTCGACCACTTGAGCTATCGTGACTTCGATCCACTCGGACAGTTCCCTTCTCAACCCTACCTTTTAAAGGAAGGAGGGAAAATTCAAAAGGTGGGGTTGAAATGGGAAGTTAGTGTCCGAGTGGATCGAAGTCACGATAGCTCAAGTGGTAGAGAAGCGGCGTATTTAGCCAAAGGTCGTGGGTTCGAATCCCTCTTGTGACACCCTTTTTTACATGAAATATTGTACTGTTAGTTTTGGACACGTATCAGAATACCACTGAACATCATAACAAACAACAGTTTTATCGCAAGTGTCAGGATTATTGATAAAGTAATCTTATTTACCTTGGCCATACTTATTTTATACGCCGACTTCTTTTGGATAAATCATTGAAAAACCAACGTGGACCATGGAACATAACGAAAATACAGTAATGCTCCAGTATCGGAACCTGTTAGTGCTACAATTAAGACCATTTGCGGCCAGGACAATTGACGTACTGCCGGACAATTCCAAGAAGCAATCTCCGTTTAGGTTTCAAGCTTATTGCTCCAATAATTGCTGATTTATGCCATTATCGAATCAACGACTGATTCTCCCTTGGTTAGTCCAAAATCGTCTAAATCATTGTCAATTATGTGAGTTGTGGCCTGTGAAGATTGAACTGTGGGCTAAATACCGTTTCATATTTCACCTTTGATCGATCTCTCATATTCAAAAATTAACATTGATAGCTTTTTATATCTACCATAACAGATAAATAGACCAACAAACATTGGAGTTTTCTCGATGAATGAAAAAGATAAATGTACTATTCACATGACGGGTCATTTTTTAAAAATTATGCATTTTCACTATTGTCAAAGAGAAATCGTAGTAGAATTTTGCGTTTATAGAAATGGTATGAATAATAAATTAATGGGAAAGGAATAATGGATAGGGACATGGTTAAAAGAGGTGATCAAAGCTTCTGCACCTCATCATAATAGGCATGAAAGGCCTATTATTCGTCTTTACGTTTGTTAGGGCACACTAGTCAGCTTTATGATTCCTTCTTAGCTCTATTGTCTTATGAGGGATTCTTTGTGTCTGACCTCCTCAGTAATACCGAATATGTCCCAGGTCTCATCCTCTTCTTGTTAAAAACTTCACAATACTTCTTCTGCCAATAGTCCTTGCGATAGTTTCCGATCAAAAGATTCACTGGAATTATGCTGAACTCTAGAAATTCTTCTGTGCGGTTTCCCTGTGGACGTTCTATAAATCTGCATCTCTCATCTCTAAGGTGTTGACCCAACAAGATTTAAACACATTAAGGATATTTTTTAATGTATTTCTTTTTGTAACAAATTGCTAGGTCTCAGTAGGTGTCAGCGCCAGAAGTATTTATGCTTGTGGCACTCCTGGCAAGTATGCCGGTATGTTCTTTACCTTGGCAACCCAGGTAAGAATCAAAATATTATAGTCAGCGATACTACTTCAGGCTCATTTTGATTTCCCCTCGCATAAGGTTAAAACTTCTGACTGCGAAAACGTGTGGGCTTTCTTATTGGATTTTAAGCCTATTTAATTTTTAGGCCTAGTGTTCAATTACTATGATTTCAGAATTAAAAATCTTAGCGAATATACCTAGGTTTATAGTTAACTTAGTCTTTAGGTATAATCTTAGCATTTAAGAAGAAGAGGAAGAAGAAGAAAAATAACTTTATTCTGGATCTGGTTTCCCCTAAGATCAACATATATGAAATAAATAAACGAAGTTCCTTCTATGAGATTAAAAATAAAATGAAATAAAAATCTTGGCACAATGTTTACAAGTAAGGCAAGCATAAGAAAAATTAACAAGATTATTAAATAAAATTATCAAATATTCACGTGACGTCTCTGTTTGAAAGGAGGTGATTATACAAGTAGGATTTGAATGAGGAAAAGGAGACGGCGTGACGAATAGATAGATCACTGATCAGAAAGGTTCTTTCGAAGGTATGGATTGTATGTTGCGGAAGGATGAGGTCAACTGGGGATGAACGGGTGTTGCGAGTGTGATGTGAGGAGTACAATTGGAGAGATTGGGTGATGAGGAGGACGACAAGTGTCGATGGACTGGAAAAGAAAGGAACCTAGGAAATAGGAACATTTATTCACCGTTGAAGTAAATGATGATGTGAAATGCATTCCAATAGTCTTTTTTTTCTCTTTTATTCGTCACTGCGCAATTTGTCCAAAGTCATAAAAAACAAATAGCACTATCTGGTCTTTGATCCCGTACAGAAAAGAATTGACCCCAAAGGGTATTTCTTCGGTCCTCCCTTCTCGTTCAGGTGTAATTTGTCGTCGTTAAAGTTGAATTTGGGAGTTGTAACATCAATTAGCATACCTGAGGATTATGAACGGCATAATCTTGTCCCTCATCTCTCTTTAGCCTTTCTACAGAAGGTATTACAAGGTCCAAGCTTGTCAATGGTTGTGACCAGTTGACGTAGCAATGAGCACGCAACTCGTTGAATGACTATATTAAGTAGTACTTCCAAAACTGCAATGGATAGAAAAGGTTAACAAATTGCAATTGTCTTTATCATTCCAGGAACCAGTTAGTAGTTGGACTGACTTGGCCTGCATGATTTCGGTCGGCTACATTCCTCGCCCATGTGATAACATCGTTCTACGACGGTGTGTAGCCATTGGTTCATTTTCGGGTTGAAACAAACCTTCTGCACGCTCCCAGGTAATCTTGGCTCTGTATATTAATTTATTAGGTACTGATTTGGAAAAATGGAATTTGTATCCCGTTTAGGCCCGATAGGTCGAATTTGTTCAACCGCAGATCGCTAGGGTTGTCCTGCCAGCGCTAGGTAGTAGCTAGATTGGCTTAACCTGCAGGGATTTGTGTGCACCATACTGACTGGGCTGCCTATAGCGTCTTAATCCGCCAGACTGACTTGGTTTACGCTTTAGCGACTAAATACTCCACACTGACTTGGTTTAGGCAGTAGCGCCTTAATCCTCCACACTGTCATGTTTTAGGCTGTAGCGTCCTAATCCTCCACACTGACCTGTTTAAAGCTGTCGCGTCTTAATCCTCCACACCTACCTGGTTTAGGCTGTCGCGTCTTAATCCTCCACACTGACATGTTTACGCTTTAGCGTCTAAATACTCCACACTGACCTGGTTTAGGCAGTAGCTTTTAATCCATCATAATGACCTGGTTAGGCTGTCGCGTCTTAATCCTCCACACTGACCTGTTTTAAGCTGTAGCGTCTTAATCCTCCACACCTACCTGGTTTAGGCAGTCTAATTCCTCCACACTGACCTCTTTTAGGCTTTAGAGTCTTAATCGGTCACACTGACCTGGTTTAGACTGTAGCGTAGCCCTCCCCAGTCACCTGGCCCAGCCTGCAGCCTGTACATATTTATTATATATTATATAAATTGTGTTTCGTTCTTCAACTTCTGTTTACGCCACCTGTCAACCATGAAGAGAGCAACCATGCGATAAAGCCAATTCGTAATTAAAACTGAAAATCGTGACTTAATTATAAATTTGTTTCTAAATTAAATTAAAGAGCTATGAAATAAAAAATTGAAATTCATTTTTCATCGGTTTTGATTGCGTCAGCTGTTGTAGCAAATCATTTAATCTTTATCAACAATATTTCTATTCATTACGCACTACATAATTAAAACATTCACTACATTTAGTCTACCTTCCCTCCTATATTTGAATTTTTCTTTTATTCATTAGTAAACTTAAAGGATATTAGACAGAAAAAATACTAGCTTATTTGGTTAATTTATTTGAAAAATAAGTTTATCATTTTAGTACTATTAATTGTTGTACAATATTTGGTAAGAAGAGAAGTAAATTTTAATGCTTTCGCTGCTTCTCAGACACATTTAGTGCTTTATTAAAGTAAATAGATACCACTAGACTTTATTAGATAATATTTTTAATACTAGTTTTTATTACTTGAAAAATTATTTAAAAACGCTGAATTTATTTCATCTGTCAATGTTTAACCTCTGTTGGAATTTCATTTTCATAAACCAAGCCCGCCGAGAGTCGCATAATAATGAGAGCTGGAAATACAGTTGATTCACAGTAGGAGGATGTTTTTTAAATGGCCTGGAAATGGAAAATTCCCCTTGAAAAGGGCCGAGAGCTCATCTTCACTCGTAATGGGCTGTTAGTTCAGTTCAAAACTCCTTCGCGTCGAGATTTAGTGAGGAATTCGTGTTTCAACAGACTACAGTGTTGGTATTTTTCAAGACTTGAATTTAATTCAACCATGCACAGATTTACTATATAAATTATTTTTTCCGGAGATTCTCTATAGTCCAATTAAATCTAATGCAGTATACTTGAAAAAAACAACCTTATTTTAAATTATGAGATATCTCTGTGTGATGAACCTATCATTTTTACTGACAGACCAATGGAGCAAAAATAGGCAGAAGAAATTGATCCGTAACGACCAAATTATTTATGCTAATTGGTCAAAATTTTGGAGACTCTCAAAGAAAAGAAAAATAATTTGACTTATAATCCGATAAATAAAACATTTTAATTAATACCATGTGTGTATCTAAGGAAATGTTAACGATAATTTAATTGGGGAAATCCCTATAAATTGAACATAAATTGCAACATTGAATATAATAATATTTTGTACTTTTGAATTGTTTGTCCGAAGTGAAGAAGTTTTTTTTTTAGTTCAAGAGATCCGCCAAATGCCTTTTTCATGCACTTTCATCTCTCAGACAGAAGAGGGAAAAGGGTGGATTTAAATTGGCCAGGACCGTCTGACTTCTCTTTTCCGAATATTTGATCAACAAACAGAAAATAGAAAGGTTATTTTAGCCCGGGAATATAATGTTTACGAAGAAGTGATGTGTTAAAGCTACATTCAGATATTGGCTCCCTTTCAGCCGATCCCACCTGCACCTAAAAAAGGGTGAAGCCGACCGTGAACTTACAAAGGGCTTATTACGTTAGGGCTTAAAGGAGATGCCGTCATCCGGCCTGGCGTCATAGGCTAGCGAAGACTTAAAACTAGTTTCGGCCCGGCCAGGAATCCTCTTAAAGACGCAGGAACGAGGAAAAGGGCCGGATTTGAAACGGGTCGGCTCGAAAAATTCGAAAGAGCCGTGGGAACACAAGCACCGGGGGTTGAAAAGAGATACTTCTTAGTAAGTTACCTGGAAAATTTATTGCAGAAGTAAACAATACGTTGTAGAAAATACAGTAAATTAACAGTAAATAAGTGGAAGGAAGTAAGTTTGCCAAACAGCACCAAGACATTAATGTTGCTGCGCATTTTATTTTATTTATCAATTCTGTTTTGTCCAATCAGGCGTGTTTCTCAAAGAGGGTGCAGACGTTTCCCATTTAGGGTCGCAATGTAATTAGAAGGACAATGACCAGGGACGTCGGTAGCCGTAACGGTTTAGGCGTTGACACAGCATTCATCACTGTAAGTAAAGGTCCCGGTTTCGAATCCAGCGCATTCGAATTGTTTTTCAAAAACAGCGGCACCCCGAGGTTTGATATAACCTCTGCTGTTGGGAACCCTCGTTAGATAAAAGTCCTTTAACGTGCACACCTGGCACATGGCCTTATTCACGGTTAGATTCTCAAGATAGGAACGACACACCTCCACTCACAACTGGTGTTAATCCTGTGAGGTTTGATATAAAAACCACTTATCCATAGACTATAGTGGCTTCTCCCGCTTGCCCCTTCCGAGTGGGGTGGGTCCAACATTTATGTACCCGACCGTGTGCTGCATAGCTAGTGGAAAACCGATCACTCGGTGTTGAAATTCATCAGCTTATGAACCGTGCTTATCTAGATAGAGAAGGTAACTCTTTCTCCCAGAGTGTAGGGGCCAAATGGAACTGCCGAAATTTCTAATCACCCCTTAAAAGAACCTGCCTTCGGTAAAGGTTCCACCGAACAACGGGCTCTTCTCTGCCAGGGGCCTCACCTTTGGCAACTACGATTCCATTCCCTCGCAGCACATTACCGGGCATGGAACTTGGAACACTCTTGCGCTACCCTGTAGTTCCGTTGGTTTCGCACCCTCCCCCAGGAACGCTAACCTCTCTGTTCTACTGATCAAATTCCCGCCGTCTGCTGCTGACTGTGTATTCATTCGAGGGAGTCTGTAGGCGTAATCTTCACATGCTTTACTCTTTCTTTGTCCGATCATTCTACATGTATGCGGAGTGATAGAACCGTACGAGTACTTACAGTAATAATGCGCACAGGGACATGCGAATACAGCTTGTGCTTTAGAAAGTTCGGCAAACTCTCAAGGCTACACCATTTTGTGCCTGAAAACCCTCCTTGCATCCAAGGGCCGCGATACAAAGGTAGGCCTCATATTGTAAAAAGGTAAGAATGTGAAAATTGCCGTTTTCTCAAAATTAGTATTATTTTAGAGGGGAGTGTTTAATCTTATCATAAAAATTATAATATAAGACAGTTCCTATCTAGAACCGTAAAATTTCGTAGAAAGGTAGGGCTTATATTGCAAGTCAAGGGAGATACCATTATATTGATTGGCTATTTTTTGGAAGGGGTCTCGAACTTGGCCGTTTTTGTTATTGATATTATATACACCAGTTCAGAGAAATTCTAATTTATACAATAAAACTTCCATTCTGTTTTAAAAGCTATTTTAGAAAATCTTCGTTTTTGAAAAACGCTTTCGCCACCCCTCGACCCATCAACTTCGTCACTGGCGCGGGAGGATAATGGACATGACAGATGCAGAGGCCAAGTCAATTAGCATGTACATTGCTTTTGTAATGGAAGATGCTAAGAGGATTGTAGAACAAAGGGAGCGGAAAATTATTACCTTGGGGGCCACCAGTTTCGGATTACCGCTGGATTAAACACGGACGATTTCATCTTGCCCGATGCGACACTTGTGACCATCGGAAGCGGGTCGGCCGTGCTTGGACGATCGGAAAATCGACGTTGACGACGACGTGATACCAAATCACAAACTTGCTCGAATAGAAACGTTAAGTCGTGTCCCATCGTGACGATTTTTAAATCCATTATATCCTTCGGTGGTTTGGTGAACGAGGATATCAGTTACCATTTTCTGGCCAATAGTTGAGAGTGGTCAGGATCGTTAGTACTGCCAGCTAGCAGATAGACTTTAACTTTAACTCTAACTAGTAATCAAGTCGAATCCAAGGACAATGAGCCACTGATGAAAATCAACGAAAGCCCTTATGGTGCAGAGAGTAAAGAAAGGTACGGTGGTAGATTATTTTTGTACTTGCTTGATTTCTACTGTCAGAGACGAATGAATTAAACTTGAACAAATGTTGTTTAATCCACCAAACGGAAATTTCCATAAATCAAATACAGTTGGCGCACACACTAAAATATTAAATATAGGTACGTTAAATTTTAATTGTTTATAATGTAATACCCTCGGCTCGTCTCCATATGAAATAACAATTAAGAAAATTGACGTTAACGGGAATTGAAAACGGATCGAAACGGTATTAATAACCAGGCCGCTATTAATTATGATCGGTGCTTACCCTGGTCGGAGGATAAGATTAATTAGATATGCCTTTCGGGCTTTGACTGATTCAGATTCCTGTCTTCGGACAATACGGAGAATTCCGATTTACAAGGCATTGTTATACAACTGTATTTATTAACATTGATACTGGATAACAAATGTTTGTAAAAGTACGAATATACTGAATTTTCCACCAGACAAAAGGTAATTAATTCTTGCAGTATTTTAACAAGACCATGTTTTATTTAGAATTTCATATAACTTTTTCAATTATAAATACGTATGTTCATTTTTAAAAGCAATTAATGTTAGTCTTTAAATAATTGATTTTGTCTGATTGTTTACATAAACAGTTTTTTTTTAATAACGTAAAGGACATGTTTTATTTTTGATATCCAAAAGCACTTCAATAGATTTTTTGGTTGTTACAAAAATTACTCGTATGCATAAGGACAGTTTTAATGAAAAACTATTTACCTGTTGTTCCATCGAGTTTTGATACTTTATAAAGAGATTTTTTTAGCGTTAACAATTCGGTTTCCAGTCAAAAACATTAAAAAGTTACATTATCAGTTGTAATATAAATTTAAACGTGCCTTCTTTTCAAATTAGTTTCTACTAATAGGAAAATTAATATTCAGATAGGTAGCGCGATGTCAGGGTTATAAGCAGGGAGAGGCAGGACGCCTGCTCATCTCATTTAGGATCAATTGGACTGTAACGAACACAACTAACAAAGTGATGCTACTGAAATGGGAACACCGAATTTAATGGAACACTTTTTTTGTGATACTAAGTCGAAACATGAAAAGAATATTTTAGTCAATTTAAGTACATTTTTTAAAATATATTTTTGTGCTTTAGTTGTATATGTATTTCTGGATAATTAATATGAATAGATTGGTGAATACAAAAAATGATATACGAGATGGTATCAAATGATATCATACTTTAAAAATGGTAAAATCAAAAGACGTTTTGGGTAAACTAGGCAAGAAAAAATTATTTTAATTATATTACGAATATTCATCGCAATAAAAAATAACCATTTTCTGCCCGAAGCCAACTTTTTTATACATGTACAAAATCGTAACTCATATAGATTTTATCCAAATCCGACGTTTTTACAACCATTATATTTTGTGGTCTGATTGGCCAATTATTTCTTTCAATTAATTAACCTTTTTATGTAAGGTTTTTCTTGAAATGAAAAAGAAGTCAGGATAGTTCAAGTGGTTAGAGGAGCGGCTATTGAGCCGAAGGTCGTGGGTTCGAATCCCGCTCGTGACACTAAGATTTTACAACCGTTGGAATATCTACTTTTTTAGACGATGCTAGCATTTTTTTCCATTTTATGCCTGTTTTTGTGAGAAAAATAAGGATGATATCAACGCCAGGTTTAGTAATATATAAGATGCTAAAAATGTAGAAAATATCTCTCTCTCTCTCTCTCTCTTTCTCTCTCTCTCTCTCTCTCTTTCTCTCTCTCTCTTTCTTTCTCTCTTTCTCTCTCTATCTCTATCTCTCTCTGCGCCGGCTCCTAGTCTTCCTCATAGGCAGATCTAAACGAAAAACCGTTTTGTTTTAATTCATCATTATTTTATGTATTTGTTTTGCATCCATCTTTTTATATGGCTGCGATTTATTAACGGACTATCTTTAGCTCTGTATTTATGATTTTTTCCTTTTTGACTGGATCATTTACTATCTTTCTCCCTCCTTTACTCTCTTCCTCTCACTCTCTCTCTCCCTCTCTCCCCCTCGCTTTCTTTCTCTCTCTATCTACCTATCTATCTTTTTTTTTCCATCCACCTCCCCGCCGTACCTAAGGGAGACCCCATAACGGCGGACCATGACCACTAAACCAATTCAAATGGGATGCAAGTTTAGGGGATCTTATTGTGCTTAAAGTCTTCCTTCGACCTTGCCCTGAAAGAGAAGACCCAAGGAAGAANTTTGTTTTTCTTCATCGTCTTTTATGAATTTGTTTTGCATTCATCTTTTTATTTGGCTACGATTTATTAACGGACTATCTTGTATTTATGATTTTTTCATTTTTGACTTGATCATTTACTATCTTTCTCCCTCTTTTACTCTCTTCCTCTCTCTCTCACTCTCTCTCTCACTCTCTCTCACTCTCTCTCTCTCTCTCTATCTATCTATCTATCTATCTATCTATCTCTCTCGCTTTCATTCTCTCTCTCTCCCTCTCTCTTTCTCTCTCTCTCTCATTAAGAGAACGTCGGCATCCCTACAACCTCTCTATGTATGACACTTTACAATTATGTGAGACGGATTGAGCAACCTTTCTCCACATATTGCGGGTACTGGCCCAAAAGTAAATGTCCGTGTGTCGACCTCACATGGCCTATCCTTTGGGTGAGGTTGACCATTCTTCTACAAGTCAGATCGTCCGAAGGCCACCTATCGACAGATGTCTTCATAGCGAAAACTTCTATTTTTAGCGTCAGTTAAATTTTCATTCTAAGTACTTTCATCCCTGATACTTTAATATTCAAAAAATTAGTTTATTAAAAACAACATTGAAATTATTTCAAGTTTAAATTGAAATTTCAACAAGAGCAACAAAACAACAGCAAAAGTAAAAAAATTGTTATATTAAAAATTATAACAATAAAAATAAGAATTGAGCACATAAATTTATGCAGGCTGGAGTAAAATATACCAAGTAAAGTCCTGTTAAAACCCGTTAAAAGTACTTGAAAATCTCATGCTTTTTGTAATGGCCTTAGCCTTTACTGTACAATAGGAGCGAGCTCTCTTTATTAAAACTACGTCTTTTTTTCCAGCAACAAGTTTTAATAAATCATTTTCTATTTTCGGTTCATTTTAATTCAACGATGAAGGTTTATCGTTAATTTAAAATGTATTTTGAGTTTTGAACTATATTAAAAATTAAATATTTATATAGTGTTTTTGTTTTAAAAATTGTATTGTCGGTCTAGTTGCGAGTTTCAAAACTAGGCTAAGCTTGCGAAACTGGATTAGCCGAAGGAAACGCAATTAACGCAATCCTGTCCTCCCAAATCAATAGACAATTATCGAGGATTCACCAAAGATTAGGCGATCAAACGGCTGTGATTTGCTAATAGCCGGGGTTAGGAAAACCCTCGGGAGTCGGGGGGGGGGCACCTAGGAAGGATTGCAGGATTTGTAGTTAAGACTCGGAGCCGCTCGTAAACAGGCCAATTCAATTTAGAGAGTGAGTGGGCCGAGTATCAGATTTATTTTATTACGTGGCACGTCTGTTCCACTGTGGCTAACATTCATTCGATGAACCATAAAATGAATTTCTAGAAACAATTATTACAATTTAGAGAAAGGGTTTGTCGAAATAATGAAGGATGGCAAGAAGGGTCTTTCATAAATATTCACTTGGTGAGGAAGACAAATAAAACAAAGATAATTACATTTGATTACGCTACAAAACTTTGCATAATAAGAAAATATTTAAATCTTATTTAACTGAGCTACATTACCTAAATTAATTTTTTGATAGTTTCGTAAGTTTGGAAGAAAAAACATGGATACCACAGAATTGTGTGTTTTGTCTGCACATCGAAATTAATTTTTCCTCTTTAAAACATGGTAGAAGTTATATGTCAAAGCAAATTAGGTTTCAATAATTACGTAAAATTTCCATTTAATAAATTATCTTGGTGATAAATGAAAAAATGGCCGAGGGTACAATGTCAGTCCTTTTTTAGTGGGTTTATTCAGGAACAAAGTTTACTCGGTTCCTCCTCTTCCCAGAAATCCATATAGATAAAATGATATTATGTCCTCCTCCAGAATAAACCCATAAAAAGTCTTATATAAGAACAACCATGGAGGGAAAGAAGAGTAAAACAAATATATCAACTAGTCAAGTTCCTCTTACTGTAAAAGCGTATAAACATTTATTTGTTTGTAGTAATTTTATATTTTCCAAAGTATTGATCCAAAAAATTTTAGAATTATCTTCTAGATAATATTGATAATATAGAATATATTGTACATAAATATTGATATTCTTATTGTTGGTGTTATATTCATCTTCTACTATTACATTACAACATTCTCAGTCTTAATCTCTCTCTCTTTCTCTCACTCTCCCTCTCTCACACACACCCTCTCTCTTTCGATTTATCTTTTCTATATATTTTAATATTGTTTTTTTATAGTTTATAAAAAAGTTTATAGTTTATAGTTCTACCTTTGCATTACAACATTATAACATCCTAATCACTCTCTCTCTCTCTCTCTCTCTCTCTCTCTCTCTCTCNGCCATTCTTGCGTGGGCACTCTCAACACGACACGCAAGAATGGCATAATTACAGAAGATATACGGATAGTCCGTAAAATTTTACCCTTTTTCCGAAATTCTGATATTTTTCGGGTGAAGTGGTAATTTTTAATTACATGCACGTCTAATATGTAATTGAATAAGTACATTTTGTGTTTTAGTTTATGAATATATACATATCGCAGACCCATTTTTATACATTCTATGTTTTTAAATGTATTTTGTTCATTTCATGCTGTATGTTTATGATTTCCCAGTGATGGTGCTTTCTCGGTTATAAAGCTGTTTTGCCGTGGAACTCGGAAGAGCTAAGAGCTTTATAACGACGTTTTACTGTACATAGTTTATTTAACAAACATTATAAGTCGCTTCCGAATCAATTGACGCAGTAGGTAAGAACTACTGCCTCGCAGCCAATAATCCCCAGCTCTATATCTGAATCATCGTCTAGCTTCACTTAACTCACTTTATTAAAATGGAAACAATGCAGGTAGAAAGGATGTATTTACAATTGAGTGAAAGTGTGAGTCTAGCTGTAAAAAGTACACTGGGGCTGAAATAATGTAACTGTCGACACCCCTTGGAGCCCACTTCTATTTTAATAGTAATGTTTTAAGAAATAAATTTTGATTTACTAAAACCACAATTGTAAGATAAAAATATTTTAATTTAGACCAAAATTCTATATTAAACAACTTTGATAATATTTGTCACAAATATTAATTTGAATACATCTAACAGATTTAGGTACAAAAAATTTAAGTGGTAATGATATAGCAAAGATAAATAAATAAAAAGGATGATCGTTAAGCTTAACTTGAGACAAAGGTCGAGCTGCTTTTTTTCGATAGGTTTATCGAACAATTGAAGGAAAGGCTGTAAATTCAGGAGAAGTGGCGGCCCAATTTAAATCTGCACCCAACACCAGTGAGGGGTGGGCGAAAAGTAGTTACACATTGAGAGAACAAATTTCCCCTTTGTGCTAGGAGGCGGAGGAAATGTCACATGCTCCAGGCTTGCGTGACACGGTCCTTTTCCTAACATAAAAAAAAATACTTCGGCCTTTCTCTCCCCTAGGCGATAATTTTAAATGCAAACGAATGGGCCACAATTTGCACACACTGACCATTTCATTTAAGGCCGTTTGATAACTGAACCATGAATAACACATTTGTCGAGATCATCTTACTTGGATAATAATACCGTCGTGGTATTGAGAGAGAGATCGAGACAAGTTGAAATAGAAACGAACGCGTTATTAAAGCCTGATCTTATCACAATATCGTGATAGTAGAGGTGACATCAAAGCAACTAGAAGCTGTGCGTAATTGGATAATTTAATCAACTGTAATTGAGTGAAATCCCTACCATGTTTATCACAATGGTCATGATAATTTAGCAACTAAAACCTGTAAAAATTTAATATTGTTGAATCAGTACCAACACTATTGTAATTGTAGAATAACGAAAGCGCAGAATAGGTGTTACTATCATCTTAACTCTCTCTTTCTCTCTCTCTCTCTCTCACTCTCTCTCACTCTCACTCTCACTCTCTCTCTCTCACTCTCACTATCTCGCTCTCTATGAATATCCATTTACTTCAAAATTCGGTTTAACAACAAATAGAATACTATCAAGGCTCGTCTCCTAAAGTATATTCGTTTACCTCAAAATATGGGTAAAAACTAAAAGAATACTATTTCGGCTCAAACGATATGCTAAACCATCATGACATGCCGTTCTTGCAATCCTGCTGAACTTGTACTCTTCCTATACCCTCTCTCTCACACTCTCTCTCTTCCCTCTCTCGCTCTTTCTCTCTCTCTCTCTCTCTCTCTCTCTCTATCTATCTATCTATCTATCTATCTATCTATCTATCTATCTATTTATCTATCTATCTCTCTACATATTTGAACATTTGTACGTACTAGAAATATGTGCGTAACATATGCTGTTTTTTCTTCTTATGAAAACACTGGCACTACGGATTTTTTCTTAATAGATTTATTACAGTTTTTAATGAGGTGATGAAAATTTAATTTTATATTTATGTAATCTATTACATTGTTAGTAAATTTTTTTATTTATATAATTTCTTTCTTTATTGATTTAAGTGGATGTGTGTTTTATTTGGTTATTATTATTGTTCCATATTCAGCTTAATTTTTTCTTATTGGTATATACACATGATCATCTAGAAGTAAAGCAAGTTCAAATTGTAAAAGTTCGTTTCTCATTGACTGTAGAAAAGACAAAATGGCCTAACTCTGCGAGATTTGTAATGTTTGTAAAAAAATCGACCGTTTATCAAATCTCTCTCTCTCTCTCTCTCTCACTCTCAATCTCTTTCTCTTTGTCTCTAACACACACACAAAAACAAACAAAAAAAAATCAAGTTTTAAACGATTTTTCCAAACCAGATTAAATCAGTGGTGCTTCTGTAATTAGCATTTTTCAAAGCATTAGTTCTGGTTTTCAAGACCTCACATATTCTTTTTTTATTTTGCTTTCATTTTCTTCGATGCATTTTTCATTTTTTATAAATAGGAACTAAAATATGACAGTTTTGTTTTATTCATTTTCGGCTTCTACAAATAGTTGGCCAATACGATTCTCAATTTGATGTAAATAGTTTATATCAAATATCCAGAGGAATTGTGCGCGAAATGCCCAGTACCGGTACAAAGGGATATTTCCGTAGTGATTTTCAAAGGGCGCCGAGGCGGATAGCAGCCTTATTCCTTCCTTCGCCCTAGAACAAATTACTCCCTAATTGTAATGTCTCGAGATCCTTTTCAACCCAAATTGGCCGCCGAGATGATTCATTGTTTCAACGCCAAGTCTTTCTTATAAATCTGTCCCTCGGAAACAAAAATCTCGAATTAAACCTTAAGTTCGGCCGATTTTGGAATTGTAATTGATGTCCGTATTTCTTGGTGTAAAACCTTGTCTTTTAGGATTTATTGCACTTAGAACACATTCAAGCCTAAAATATGTCGAAACTCACATTAAAAAAATATTGTGTTGGGTATAATGTTTAATCAATGCTTAGGGTCCAATAAGATTTCTGTTGTTCAAAGGGAATCTGACTACATAAAAAGAAATTTTCTACTGAATAAGCTGTACAAAAAAAGCGGATGCTCAGAAAACATCTTTCTCAAGCTATTTCGAGGAGAAATGGGCTTACATAGTCAAAAGGTACACTTCTACCTCCCAGGAGACTAGTGTTAGACCCACTATTTTGCAATATGCAACAATATCCTAAAAACACGAGAGAAATAAGGGATTCATTTTATAGTCTACTTTGTAAAATTTATACAAGCCGATACCAAAAACAGCTAGAAGAATATTGCGAAACTGTAATAAGCAAAAATTGTCACAGTAAATGAAGTTGAAATTTAAAATATCCCCCCATAAATAGCAAAGACTCCTCACAAAGGGAATATTGAAACTATTCCTATCAAAGTAGAAGAAAACTAATAAAAGCAGATGATAAAGTAAAATATTTAGCGAATGTGTTTTGCGAAAACCTAAGATCGTCAAGAGTGTCAACCAGATGGAGATTCTCCAAATTAACTGAATAGACCAATCCAACTAAAAACCTTACATCATTCCTAGTCTTGGTGCGCACATCAGGCCAAACTCTCGTCCTCTCACAAGGCTAGTGCCATTGTGCTTATTGAGGATAATCTTAAGCACAAAATTTAAATGTATCCCCGTTTCCAATATTTTCCATTATCCGACGTATCCTCGCATCCAATGTTTCTAGGTTCCTATTTACTTCCTTTCATTTTTTATTATATCCTGTGCGCTATTTTCTTTCTATTTTGTAGAAATGATAAATGATGGAGTGAGTGTGGTGTTCAATCCTTTTTAAAAAGTTAGTTCATACTCAGAGTAAGTTGTTTTGCAACGATCCGGATTTCGAGCCATTTAGCNATGATCGTTGCAAAACAACTTACTGTGAGTAGGAACTATCTTTTTAAAAAGGATTCTATTTTGTATTCTTTTGCTTTCAGGTTTTACTTGTTTCCTAGTGTACCAAAATTAGAATAATGCGCTCAAGAGGTAAAATTTAAAGTTTTTATTTTTCTCCGAAAACGCATTAATGCATGTTCCTGCATACAGATATTCCTCTTTGATTACCGTTCTCGCCCCTACAGTTCTTTTTTTATCCAGTTCGCTTTCGGTTCTCGTCTTGTTGACATTTGTTTTTCGCTTTCGACTCGTTTCCAATGTTATTAGCTTTCTATGCATCCTTGCATCTAATGTTTTTCAGATTCCTATGTAAGCTCGCTTTCAATTGCATTGATTTCCAGTTTCTTATGTGTTCAGTCTTTCAATCTTGCTATCTCCTTATGGACCTCTGTTTCAGATGTTTTCTAATTCCTTATGCATGCTTGCTTTCAATTTGCTATCCTCCTATATACCCGTGCTTCCGCTATTTTTCAGTTTCTTACGTATTCTCGCTTTTAATGTGTCTAGCTTCCAATGTTATCCTCGCTTCTAAATTTTTTAATCTTCCTATGTACCTCGTTTTCAATTTTCCTAGATTCCAAATTATACCTGCTTTCAATGAAAGCTTCTGCTAAATATTATTTTCTAAGTGTAGAGAAATCGTTCTAGTTTTGGCAGGCGGTGAGTTCGTTTCGAAGTCCCGAAGTTGACAATGTTTCTTTGTCATCTCTTTCGGCCCTACTGTCCTTTTGTTATTTGGTCCTGTTTGCTTCCGGTTCGCTACCTGTGTGCATAGTTTTTTCACTTCCTTGGACGTTCGTCCTCGTTTCCAATGTTAGCTTCCAATGCTTCCTCGCTTCAATGTTTTCCAGCTTTTTAGACATGCTTCACCAGAATAGGGCGCTCAATTAACATCACAGAATGTACAATATGAGCTTAATTAATTAAGAGCATTGAATGAACAGAGCTAAAAACTATTTTTTAGACTGATCTTGCTGGAAAAACATCTTCAGAGGAACCGCATTTCGCTCAGTATACTTATATAACAGTATACTGATGTTTTGTCTGAGTGCATGTATTTATTAGCGTGAATGGCGATGGGTGAGGATGAAATATAACGTCATCATCGCCCCTCGAACTTTGAGAGCGTATGAGTGTGTGATCGGGGTCGATGGCGGAATATTTATAAAAGTACTCCATCGACCCTAATCTAGACTAGTTTGAATATAGGTCGGTGGAGGAATATCAAGTACTCCACCGACCAAACGGAATGAGTGTACTTTATGGATGTATTTATGTGTACGAATGTATTTATTTGTATGAATGTAGTGTTTGAAAGGGTAAATAGAATACAGACTTAGTTGGGAGCTGAAATGGCCTAGATGTCGGAAGCCCCAGTCAAAAAAAAAGTAATTTATGTATGCAATGAAAATATCGTGGAAAAAAATGCAGCAAGACTTTATTGATTTAGAGACATAAAAGAGACATAAAAAGTTAGAGAGATGGGAAGATGAGAAGGATGAAAACGAAATAGATAGAGGAGGTTTTTTCGTTTATCCGTTGGCTTCGTGTCTAACTGACAAGTTAAAATGACCCTGATTTCAGTCGAACATTCAAGACGATCTACCTCTCTCGATCATGCTCTTTCTTTACAAAAAAAAAGAAATGTTGCGAAAGCCGTTTTATCCTACGTTCCTATTATATCTACGCGGAGCCATCTCTTATTTTCATTTCCGTATTTCAGATCGAACCGATCCTTTCGCATCCCATCGCTGTAGTTAAAAAGCGAAGCCGGGAAGCTGGTGCGTCGGAAAATAAAGTTTTACTGCCGGTAATTTCAACCGCAGGTTGCGAGGCCTTTTCAACCGTGTTGTTTACGACTATTTTATTACAGATTCATATGACAGGCCTCTGAGCCGGGTAAACGGGATTTGTATTAATCTATTGTATTTCACAACAGTATACATTATAATAAAACTATGCTGGCCGTCTTGATTTTGTTTCGTAACGGTATTTCTTTTGCAAATGAAAATCAAGTAGATTTGATGACCGTTTTAAATATATTACCTTATAAACATTCAATAATGGATAATTGGGGCGTCGGTGGCCGCAATGGTTTAGGCCCTGACACGGCGCTCATCACTGTAGGTGAAGGTCCGGGGTTCGAATCCAGCGGCCCTGCTTTCAAACCCGACATGCATACAAATGTTTGTTTTTTTTCAAAAAAACACCGGCACCCTGAGAGTTTATATGACCTCTGCTATTGCGAACCCTCGTAAAAAATAATAATAGCAATGGATGACATAATTGATATAGGTCTGCGGATGATGAAACTGAAGTTTCATAGTTTCCGATCATTTAGATTTCTGCTGTCTGCCAGACTTGCTTCGGATTGTCAATATCGTTTAGTGGCTCAACCTGCTTATTTCCCAGACAAACAATTGTGTAGAGGCGCTGGTTGGTATAGTGATAGTGATGAACGGAGAAGATTATCTGGATGAAGATTTTTAATGTTTTTGAGACAGAAAATAAAATGTCAAAATCTTTGCACTTGGGCGCAAACGTACCGCCCACCGAAATTGTAACAATTTTTCTGCACCTAGAAAAAAATATCACATTAAGAAGCGAGCAAAAATTGAAGGTAAAAATACCGAATAGGAAGGGACCTATGAGATGTGTGGATTAATGACAAGAAACATATGCGCAAACAAAAGGAATCGAAAGGAGTCCCAGTAGCAAATAAAAACGGAAACAAGTAAACAGGAAACTACAAGAATTGGAAGCGAGGATATATAGAAAGCCGTAAAAATGGATCTACATAAGAAGTTCTCAACGTTGAAAGTGAGGATAAGAATAATCGTAGGCGCAAACAAAAAGAATCAAAAGGAAGCACAATAGCAAATAAAAATTTAAACAAATAAACAGGAAAACTAGAACAATTGAAAGCGATGGTACATAGAAAGCTGTACAACAATTAAGCAAGGTACACAGAAAGCGGTAAAATATTGAAAGCGAGTCTATACAAGAAATTAGCAGCATTAAAAGTGAGGATGAGAAGATTCATAGGCACAAACAAAAGCCAGCACAAGAACAAATCAAAATTCAAACTAGTAATCCGTAAAACTAGAACCATTGAAAGCAAGGGAATATAGAAAACCGTAAAACATTGGAAGCGAGGTTATATAAGAAGTTAGCAATATTGAAAGTGGGGATTGAGAAGAATCATAGTTGCAATCAAAAGGAAGAATAAGAACAAATAAAAATTCAAACAAGTAATCAGGAAGCTAGAAGCATTGAAGCAAGAGTACATAGAAAGCCGTAAAACGTTGGAAGCGAGGTTAAATAAGAAGATAGCAATATTGAAAGTGGGGATGAGAAGAATCATAGTTGCAATCAAAAGGAAGAATAAGAACAAATAAAAATTCAAACAAGTAATCAGGAAGCTAGAAGCATTGAAGCAAGAGTACATAGAAAGCCGTAAAACGTTGGAAGCGAGGGTACACAGAAAACCTAAAAAGTTTGTAAGCAAAGGTGCATAGTAAACCGTAGAAAATATGAAGCGAGGCTGCTTAAGAAGTTAGCAACATTGAAAGTACAAGGATACAGCGGAAGCTAGAAAACGTTGGAAGCGAGGAGGTATGGGAAAATGGACAACGGCGGAAGCAACGGTACATCATAAGTCGGAATACATTAGAAGCAAGGATGTATAAGAAGCTAGTAAAATCTTAAAGTGGAAAAACAGTTGTAAAACTGTCTGGGATACCAGTTTTTGGTTGTCCCATCAATTGCTGATGTACCCTTTATTTATGAGGGAAGGTTGATGATAAGATAGTAAAGATGCGCAAAACAAAAGGCATCGCGATGTGACATGGTAAAGAGCACTATAGCTTGCAAATAGGTGTCTTTTGGAAGCTCTAAATGATGCTTGTATTCTGGGTACAAAGAAGATCGGTCGTGCGTTCCGCCCACATTGAGATAACCACGAAAATCGAAGAAAGGCAAAAAATTGTTAAAATTGTTTACAGGCTGACACTTTCTGTCATCTTCCGGGACGCTAGTGTACAATTTTATGATTGGCAGCACTCACGGCCATGACCGAAAGATCAACAGAATCACAACGATGTTCCTCTCCAGCTTTCGTCCACTCAGAAACTTTTCATTTAAGGACCCAGATCGCACACCCACAAGAAAAGCGACACACACAAAAGAAAATTTTACATGAGAGACAAATGGAAGTTTACTTTTTGTTTACCTATGTATTAGGTACACACCAGTACGGTTGCTGGCAGTGTCATCCATCAAAATTGACTATCTTTTCTTCAAGACTTAAGGGAAAACACAAAACTTTAAAAATCCATCTGTACTACCCCTAAAAAACTACCCCTTTTTGAGTCATGACACTTTCGTTCCATTATTGCAACTAAGTTAACTTGGTTTGTTGGCTTTAACGATAATGGAGGTCAATGAATAAATGAAAGTATATTAATTTTTTTTACAACATACAAACTTAACAAACGAGTATAAATATCAATGTAGTAAGTTTTATGAAGATTATTTTTGATCCAAATGTGCTATTCTTCTGGAGTCATCGCTAATTAGTTAATTATAATAGAAAATTAATTATTTAAATATAGGCTTTATTGAATATTAAAACTATTGTAATAATACATTAAAAAACTCGTTGAAACATTAAAATAATTCAATTCACTAATTTCGTGGTCCGCTTGACCAATTAACATCTTATAATTAATTAAGGTTTTCAGTTGAGATAAAAAAGTCAATGGCACGACCGAGATTCGAACCACGATCTTCGGCTTGATATGCCTTGAAAAATGGCAAAAAGGAGGGAAAATTCAAAAGGTGTGGTTGAGGTGGGAAGTTGGTGTCCGAGTGGATCGAGGTCACGATAGCTCAAGTGGTATAGCAACGGAGGATCAAACCGAAGATCGTGGGTTCGAATCCCGCTCGTGCCATTGGCTTTTTTATCTCAACTGAAAACCTTAATTAATTTTAAAATAATATAAAAATTAAAAGACAGCATTGATAAAAAATTAAGAAAAAACAATATTAGAATTAAGAATGTTATGAAAATAAAAGAGATGAAACTAAAATAATTCACGAACACTCAGCTATATCAAGGTATGGTCTTGAAGAAAAAACAAACCAAAGGTCCATCATCAGGTCCTATTAATTTCACAATAAGAGAAACATATTTATACAATTGATTGAACAATTTTCTTCATAATAAATCCATTAGATTTCGTGGTCCGATTGACCAAATAACATCTTTCAATTAATTAATCTTTATGTAAGACAGTGGTTGAGATAAATAAATTAAAAATGGCAAAAAGGAGGGAAAATTTGGGAGGTTGAGATGGGAAGTTTGTGTTCGAGTGGATCGAAGTGACGATTGCTCAAGTGGTTGAGCAGCGGTGTATTTAGCCGAAGGTCGTGGGTTCGAATCACGGTCGTGACGTTGACTTTTTTTCTCAACCAATACCTTTTATAAAAAATTTTTCATAATGTGAAAATCTGGCTACAGCATTAAATCCTTCGCTAAACAAGAAAAAAACTGACGTACTCGAAATGTGCCACTTGTCCTGATAAATACTCACTCCGATGCTTTAAAGCACGACCCAGAGCCCGAGCCAAATCCAAAGTGACACATAGTGCTGAGTCCACCTACAGTTGTGACATTTTTCCTGCAGTATCACACACCCGAATACTGAAATATAACACACAAAAAAAATTAAATAATCCGGTTTTTGTGATCTGGACTTGTGTCACTTTCCTAGTGGGTGTGCAATATATTATACCCTTATTTTAGTATAGCTAGTCTTGGCTAACCACGTGTTAATGTACATCGCAAAAGGTCTAAGCGCGCCTGAAAGACCAAAAGGGCATGAACTGGGGACAACTACATCAAATTTTACCAAAAATGACCAACTCACTTTTCTTTGTGTAAAATATTTATCACCCGGTGAAGCAAAGAAATTTTTGAAAATGAATTTACTATTATTTTTGAATTTATCCTCTAATAATTTATCTGCTTCCATTTTATCTATTTATAAATAAATAAATTCTTGAAGGGCTTAACGTCCAATACTCGTTGGGAGTCTGGACGAAGTGGGACAAACAATTTACTATACTTTTTGCAAATTATAATTAATTAAAAATCATAGTCATAAAAATCATGCCGGGATTCGAATTCAAGACTACTAGCGTGGCAGATAAGAGAGGGACGACCTAACCACATAGTCTCTGCGATCTCTTGATTTATCCTGCGATAATTTATCTGTATCCATTTTTTTTTCGAATGAGATTGTTTGTTTTAAAATTGTACAAACCTAGTGACTTCCTCGTGACACCAACTATTCTTCTCTACTTACTACCTTTACCTCTTTTTTGCCAATATTCAAACATTATTTAATAATTAGGGCGAAAGGATAGCAGCAGTCAAGGTGTATTTTATTCAGACAACGTACGAAATAATTCCTTTTTTTTAATTCAGTAACATCTGTAGAACAGCATGTAAACTGGCAATTCTGAAATGTAAAAAAAACTGGAAAAAGAAAAACGTCCAGCCGTTTATACACGGGGCCAATCGCAATTAATTCCTACAGTGGGGGCACATGCCAGAATTCACAGCGACGCAATAAAATCCTTGTTTGATTGGAATATTATTCTCCTGGTGACCGTTTTTTTTTGGGTTTTTTAGCAATTCGAAAATTATCTATGGTTATATTTTAGAATTAAGTAAGTGCTTAATAAAAAATCATATGAGAACTTTGCAGAATAACGTCAAAAATGCAGTTTTTTACCAAATAATGACAGTACCATTTCTTTTAGTTGTTTAATAATATAGAAATTATTATATTATTGAATATTTTTTGACAGTTGGTTTAATATTTAAATAAAAGTAATGTTTTTTGTGCATATATTTTAAAATTGAAGCCGTTTTCAAAAGTATTCGGACCTTTTCCACCGAATGGCACATTTACTTGGCTCCCCCCCGCAGGACTATTAAAAATTAAACGTCCCTTTTTCTCACAATAATGGGCACTGATAAGTCTAAAAGATTGTACGAGTCAGGAGGGTCGTTGGTTTTACATTTTTTTCCTCCAGCCCCACTTTTTCACCCTATTCTATCTGTTCCATTCCAGGAGCGCGAACAGGATCAATGGGACGTCTGTCTTCTTTGGATTCCTTTTAATTGCGTGCTCCTTTCTATTCATGGGAGCAAAGGGCCCATTTAGCGTAAGGTTTATTTTCTCGTAATTCTTTGTTGGATTCACCAAGACCCTTAAGGTGAAATCCTATCCACGTCCGTTTAATAAAATTCAAAGTGGTGCATTCAAGCGATACCAACCACCGACATGCCAACACATAAAAATGATGATTCCCTTTCCGTAGAATATCGTCTCTAATTGTTTATGCAATTTTTTCATGACAAAGGTGATGTATTTCTAAGAAAAACATAACTATGAAATTCCTTTTCTCTTTTCTCCACTGTCTCAATTGTTTACCGAAAGATATAATGAGTTGGACAATAAAGTGTTTTTTAATCCAATTTGAGATGAAGCATCCTCTTTGAGTGTTGACGCCTTTTCACGCGACACCCTGTGTACAGAAAACGAATATAAATATTTGAAAATGCAATAGTTAACATGGAAAATGAAATCAATGAAAACTTTCCCGGCATTTATTCATCAAAATCCGCAGATATATTAAATTGTTCAATGCATGATTGTTGATGAGATTGCAAAAAGAAAGGTTGCAGAAACGGATGCAACATCATAAGAAAGGTCAAACTCAGAAAGTCTCCCGCCCTCCTCGAAGTCCCAAGGGGTAAATGAAAAGAGACGGATGACGATGATAAGGGAATGCTAGAAAGGATTTTGTATTCCCCAGGCACTGCAGCCTTCTGGCTTATTGTTCTTTTCCTAGTTCCTTAGTTCAGTTCGATTGATCCTTGTCTTAAGAAGTACTAGGTCATTGACTTCTTTGCTACACTTCCTTTTCCTTGGTTTTCTTTATATCCTAGGTTATGTCATCATCGAGCGGTTCCTTCATATTAGAAGATGGTATGGATCGCTATTTCTTTGAATCTATCATTAAATATGCACATGTTATGTAGATGTTTTCTCAGAGGCCGGTGACCGGAATATAATCATATCAATCCTCTGAGTTCAGCCCAGTCTAACTTTAGCAGCTATTTGCCAGTCTTGATGAGCGTTGTTTTACCATATGCTTACTGGGTCTAGCACCTTTAGAGTTTACCCACTTCTCCTTTTCTTTTGTTTAGATCCATTCTGAATGGAGGAGTCTGTGTTTGATCTTATTATCCCAGTTATTCTGGGCTGTAAATAGTCTTGCAGATCCTCCACTGGCCAGGTTTTATGTGTTTTTTTATTAGAGGTAACTCTTTTATTTCCTGGTTCTAACAGATTATCAGTTTGTGTTTTTCCTGGTTTGAAGATTTTGGATGCATTCATGCAGGTTGGATATAAACGTTTTGTTAATGCAGTTTCTTAACGATGCCGTGCTACCTTGTTTTCAGGCCAAATATTGCTATATGTTTAAATTGATTTGTTACCTATACATGATAGTATATTATACAAATATGTACACATGATTAATATATCACACAGCACAACACTAGCACTGCACCGGTAGAACACATGCTTTGAGGAGACAGCCATTGCTGGCACTCAGTGTATGATTAGGGGTCAAGGAGGTCCCGAGCCACCGTCGGTTGAGGCGTCGCGTCGTGGTGGGTTGGCAGGATGGGGGGAATGAGTGTAGAGTACTCGAGCAGTATGGTTAGGATGGTTCCAAAGGTTGGTGTGGAAGGTTTGGAATCTGTACCGAATTCGTTGACAAAGGGAAAGTTGAGGTCTTTGTGGATAGTGAGGTTAGTGGTATAATAAGGTGCTATGACGATTTGTCTAAGGAGTTTGGATTGGAAGGTCTGGATGCTCGGGATTTCGGAAGGTTTGGCAGAACCCCACATTTCCATCCTGTCTTGGACGTGTTAGCTTTGCCTTAATTGTCAAAGTCGGTTTCGGTCTTTGAAGTCTTTGTAGTAGTCGAAGTCTTGTATTAAGTTCTTTTTTTTCTCTCTGGTATTAAGTTGTTGTTTTTTAAGTCTTGTGTCGGGATTCCACGTCATTCTGCTGTCGAGATAAAGTCCCAGGTATTTGACTTGGGTAGAAGCTGGTATCTCTTTGTTGTTGATGTATAATAGAGGGCAAGACTCCTTTTTCAGCGTAAAGGTACATTAAGTACATTTTTCTTCGTTTAGCCTTGTCCTCTATTTTTTCAGCAGTCTTCGATAAGCTCAATGTGTTCCTGGATGTTGGAGGTAGCTTGGACAGGAATCGAGTTAGAGGATAGGATTGCGGTGACGTCCGTAGGTAGTGATAATAGTAGGATGTATTGGTAGATCAGCAGTATAAATGATATGGAGAATAGGATCAAGGATACTACCTTGCGGTACCTGTATCTGTTTGACTTCCGAGAATTCATTAGCGCACCTCACTGTGAAACAGCGACCAGTTTGGTACGATTTCAATAAAAGGTAATAATGAGTAATAAAAAGTATGCCTAGATGCCAGATCCTGTCGAAAGCCTGTGCTACGTCTAAGAACGCGCCCAGGCAATACTCCTTTTTTTCTAGGGCCGTGAGGTGGTGTCGACAACTCTGAAACATCGTTGGATAGTGAAATGTTGAGGACGGAAACCGAATTGGTGAAAGGGAATGATTTTATAGATGTCAAGGATTGGTATTAATCGTTTTAAAAGGAATCGTTCTAGGATTTTGGACATTGCGGGAAGCGGGCTAGTAGGTCTGTACGAAGAGATCTGGTAACGGAGTTTGTAAGTTTTAGGGATGAGGATAATGATATTTCCGTACAAGGGGAATTGAGTGGTTCGTAGGATTGCGTTATATATTGCGGTTAAAAATAGGACGGCCTCGTATGGGAGATTTCGCAGGATACAGGACTGCTAGAATAAGCGGTATATTTATTTCTTAAAGAACTACTAGCATGAAGGTCCATAAATTTAGAAATGGTCAATTTTTCCATCTGATTATGTGAGCAGTTTGCTCTCAATTTGTACTAATTTGAAGGTGTCCGTTAATCTTATTTGTTGGGGGCGCCGGTGGCCGCAACGGTTTAGGCGTTGACACGGCGCTCATCACTGTAAGGTAAAGGTCCCGGGTTCGAATGCAGAGCCGCTGGATTACTTAAAAATAGGCTTTTTTTCAAAAACACCTGCACCTCGAGGGTTGATATAACCTCTGCTGTTTCGAACCCTCGTTAAAAAAAAAATTTAAAAAATCTTATTTGTTAAACGATACTAAGTAATCCTTACTTGTCGATTTTTGTTAGATCGTTCAGTAAATTATATAAGTTAATCACAGTTTCTTGCCTATCAATTATTTATGCGAAAATTATTTACTTCAAAATGTTTCCATGGCCAAGCAGAGAATTATAGTGCAACTAAAGCTATCGGGTACCGCAGCAATTAGACAGTTTTATAATGGCATTACATACTCCATTGACTGCACACAATTATGCACAATCTGCAATTTCAAGGTCAACGAAACGTTGGCACACATAATATGGGAGTGCCCAATATATTCGTCGTTAAGAAAAAAAAATATTTACAGAATTGTTTAAAGAATGCACCACAACTGCACAATAGTGACGAAAAATTAATATGGTTACTAAATGGGAGCTGGGATAAAGAAAAAATAAATTATTTATTTTATTTTATATTGGGTACATTGAAGTTGAGAGCCTTTGTGTCTGCCTGCAGACAATGATGCAGTCTGCCAAAGATTTTTTATATGTCCATAATATGTTCTATGTTAATTTTAAGTATCTATATCAATATATAATTGTATAATTATAATAAATAATAATAATTAATTATTTTTAAATTAAAAATTATGTATATTGTTAATTGTGTTGCACTGTACTTATGGTATTCTACTGTAGTTATTTTTGACATAGATAAAGTATTGTAATTATGTAAAATATGTGAGAAAACAAAATGTGCATCCTTATGTATGCATATATATAATGCTAAAATACAATAAAATATTCTATTCTATTCTATTCCTATCAATTATTTGAGGTGCATCCACATAATACTGGTGGATCCAAACTGTACGTGGAGTATGCATTTTGGTAATATTTCTAGTTTTGTCCCTAAAATCAAAGCTGAGGGTTAGTTTTACATCAGGTATTACATTCCCTAAAAGACAAGCACGATTGTATGAGTTCCGTTCTGAAACTTGAATTTTCAACAGCCTGTAGGCAGTAATAATCTTTTTTATCAACAAATACAGCATATTCAAGTAATATTGCACTATCATGAATAATCCATTAGAGTTCGTGGTCCCATTGACCAAATAACTTCTTTCAATTAATTAATCGTTGTGTAAGGTATTGGTCGAGATGAAGTCAGTGTCACGAGCGGGATTCGAACCCACGACCTTCGGCTAAATACGCCGCTGCTCTACCACTTGAGCTATCCTGACTTCGATCCACTCGGACACTAACTTCCCATCTTAACCCACCTTTCGAATTTTCCCTCCTTTTTGCCATTTTTCAATACCTTACATAAAGATTAATCATGAATAATGTTTAAAGCCTGAACAAAAAACCCAATGACTTTTGTCATTTTATAAAATATATTGCGTAGTTGTTGAGCTTTANAATAACACACATGATATACATAATGGTCCAGGAATCTATCTAGCTTTTTTTCTGTCAAATGATCCTGTTTTAACTTCAAATTAATATTTTTTATTCAAATTAAGCCTTTTGAATTTCAAATTAACATTTCTTTAAAGTGTTAAAAAACGTAGGAGAGAGTATGAATACTACCTAAGAATACTCGAAGATTTCTCGAGGTAATTGAGGGTGAGCCCTTCCATTCACGATAATAAATACATTCATTGTGATAATTAACACACATGATATTCATAAAGGTACAAAAATTTATATAACTTTTTTCTGTCAAATGATCCTATTTTAAGATTTCTCGCGGTACTTGAGGATGAGCCCCTCCATTTACGTTAATAAATATATTCATTGTGATAAATAACACACATGATATTCATAAAGGTACAAATATTTATATAACTTTTTTCAGTCAAATGATCCTAGTTTAACATCAAATTAATATTTTTTATTCAAATTAACCATTTCTTTAAAGTGTTAAAAAATGTAGGAGAGAGTATGAATACTACCTAAGAATACTCGAAGATTTCTCGCGGTAATTAAGGGTGAGCCCCTCCATTCACGGTAATAAATACATTCATTGTAATAAATAACACACATGATATTCATAAAGGTACAAAAATCTATATAACTTTTTTTCTGTCAAATGATCCTATTTTAACATCAAATTAATATTTTTTATTCAAATTAACCCTTTTGAATTTCAAATTAACCATTTCTTTAAAGTGTTAAAAAACGTAGGAGATTATGAATACTACCTAAGAATACTCGAAGATTTCTCGAGGAATTGAGGATGAGCCCCCTCCATTCGCGCTAATAAATTTAATTCTCTCTACCCCAGTGTAGTTAATATTACTCAGTGTAATTGGAGTAAGCCTGTCCAATTCACGCTAATAAATACATTTGTGCCGATAAATAACACATATCACAGAAATAAACGAACCCTTTTGAACTTCAAATTAACCTGTACTTTAAATCATGAAAAAATGGTTAGGAACTTGTATGAAATACAAACATGTCATGTCAAATTACTGTATATTAGCGAATTTTGTTTAAATAGAAGATAATTTGGCTCTGGTAAGAATATGATAATTCGTTACAATTAAAATTGAAAAAAATGTATAAATATAAGTGATTCTTCGTCAAAAACACCGAACACCGGTACCCTGAAGGTTTATTTGACATCTGTTGTTGTGAAAAAAAAACTTTATTTGTATATTGAATTTTTTCAATTTTAATATTATTGCAATGAAGTTCCATATTGGATTTTAATGTCCTGTCAAATTATTCATTTTTATTTGAAATTACAACTTTTTCGCGTTAAAATTAAATATCTTTAATTTCAAATTAACCGTTTTTATCTTGAAATTAAGCTTTTTAATTTCAAGACAACACTTATATGTATGTAAATTTTCTACCAATTTTATCTCTTTTTTCTGTAGTTTGTTTCGGCCTAATAAAGTTGGTGGAAAATAAATGGATTTTAAACATTAAAATTTTGTGTTGAAAACTACTGATTCGCAAGAAAAATGAGCCGGTTAAGTGGAAATTCTCCGAAAGGGAAAAGGTGGAGAGATGAAAGGCATAACCGGCAAACTTGAAGTGTCCCGTAGTATAAATGATCTTGGAAAACAAAGCGGCCTTTGTTTTACGAGACATGACAAGCAAATATTGGGTTTATAAACCTCCAGGGGCGCTTTTAAAAGGGCTATTTTCATGAAAAACTTTCTTGACTTTCATTTATATTTTACGTAGATAAAAACCTCTAAAAAAATTCCGTATAGTGTTTTCAACATTATTACATAGGTGTCTAAAATTAACTGATGGTATAAAATCCGAGATATACTGTTTGAATGATCAGACATATCAATTTCATTTAAATATGACGTTAAAACTTAATTAAACCATATACAATGGAACGTACTATAAAAAAAACTAGCATAATAAAAAGATGATTACATAAGGCATTAACATATCACATATATTTTACGGTGTATTCAGTTAAAATTAGAATACTAAATTCACTAGTTTTCGTGGTTCGCTTGACCAAATGATATCTTTCAATTAATTTATCTTCATTTAAGGTATTGGTTGAGATAAAAAGTCAGTGTCACAAACGGGATTCGAACCCACGACGGCTAAATACGCATTTGAAAAATTACAAAAACGAGGGAAAATTCAAAAGGTGGGTTTGCGATGTAGAGTTGGTATCCGCGTGGGTCGAAGTCACGATAGCTCCAGTGGTAGAGCAGCGTCGTATTTAGCTGAAGGTCGTGGGATCGAATCCCGCTTGTGACAATGATAATGACTTTTTTATCTCAATCAATATCTTAAATACAGATTAATTAATTAAAATTAGAATAATAATAAAAAAGATATAAATATAACAAACAATACGAAAAATAAAGAAATAACAACACAACTACGATCTTACGAAGCAAATAAAAACTCAAAAACAAATACGATATTTCTGTTTTTACTTTAGCTTAATTTTTGTTTTTTATTGTTTTCAATGCAAAAATGTTTACAAGCGATCAGTAAAATATTTGGCAGGATGGGGAAAAGCCGGCCAATGCTGTGTTAAGTCAGGAAGGGAAGTTGAAGCTAGTGGATTGGTGAGGAAGGAGAGCATGAAATGGAAGTTTGGATCATGTCCGTCACGAATTGGATGTCTAGGTATTTGCGGACGGTTTGGTTAGTGACATTAAAGGGAGCGTTGACGATGAGACGGAGCACTTTGGATTGAAGAGATTGCATTCTTTCGATGTTGGATGGCTTGGCAGTACACTCCGCATGTCCAAAGTGGTTGCAGCAATGTCTTGCACAAAGCGGAACACACACCCGATGATACCCGACGCCTTGTCACGTTTTGGTAGGGTGTGCACATCTATGCGACGTCAAGCGCGCGCCACCTACAGACACACAGCGTGTATCGCAATAATCAGTATCACAATCGCAACGCCTCTTTTTCTCTTAAAGCATTATTTTGAGCAAAACCTTGTAAAAAATTGTTAGTTAAATTTTACGAACACAACCTAACACAACGAACACATACATTGTTAATTAAATTTAATTGTTTTAAATAAAGTTATTCCGGTGTTTCGATAAATTTTCTGCCTAACCATCATAATTAAATAATTCTTATAAAAACTCATGAATTTTTGATCTCGTTTAATTTGGTTTACAATAAAATAAGCATGTTGTAATTAATATAACGACAAAATTACATGTACTTAATTTGAAATAAACTACAAAAAATAGTTCTGAAGCTACTTGACGAAAATGGTGTAATTTTATGAACAAAATCATGAAATAAATTATTAGTTAAAATCATTATATCAAAAAATGGTATTCCCGTTTTGATCAATTTTCTACCGAATCGACTGCTATCGACCTGCTTGTTGATCAACTCGAACAAAAGGGTCTTCAGTGAGGTCACAACAGAAACGACAAACTCTTTAAGTCTTTGCCGAGATTTCGACGATTATATCGTCATTATCAGGGCCTATTTATTTTAGCAAAATATCACAGTTAGAAACATGTTATATAATTTTAAAACAGAATTACAAAAAACAATATTTATCGTACTTTAACTAGATGGGTGTTTAAATATATCTGGAGAATAAGAATCTACATATGTAATAATTAAATTCACTAATTTCGTGGTCCGCTTGACCAATTAATATAGTACAATTAATTAAGGTTTTTAGTTGAGATAAAAAAGTCAATGGCACGAGCGGGATTCGAACCCACGATCTTCGGCTAGATACGCCGCTGCTCTACCACTTGATCTATCGTGACCTCGATCCACTCGGACACTAACTTCCCATCTCAACCCCACCTTTTGAATTTTCCCTCCTTTTTGCCATTTTTCAAAATTATTAATTGGTCAAGCGGACCACGAATTAGTGAATTTAATGATTTAAAATGAAGTATACTTCACTAAAGCTCTCCGTGGCCATTTCATTTATCGTCGAGAACCCAATCCGATTACACGACATTTGAAAAATGGCAAAAAGGACGGAAAATTCAAAAGGTAGGGTTGAGATGGGAAGTTAGTGTCCGAGTGGATCGAGGTCACGATAGTTCAAGTGGTAGAGCAGCGGCGTATCTAGCTGAAGATCGTGGGTTCGAATCCCGCTCGTTCCATTGACTTTTTTATCTCAACCAAAAAACCTTAATTAAATGTATTATATATAAAAATAATAATTAAAATTAGGTGAAGCTCAGTATCTAAAACAATGAACAGTGTGGAGTTAATTAAAAACAATAAAACAATATAATATAAAATAAAAATTTAAAAATTATTTAAAACCACAAACGTGGTCCCATAGGTTACCTCGGTTATACATCACTATAAATTCGCCTTTCTTTTTCTTAAAATAAGTAATAAAATTACTTTTTTTCCCTCAGGTACATTGGAATATCACAGTTAAGATTAGATTATATTTTTCTAAATTGTACTAAATATAGTTAATTCAAAATTACAAGTGCTAACTTCCAGCACATGAGGCTCAGGTGGCTTTTCCGTTATAAGTGATCTACGGACTCGTTCTAAGCCTAAGCTCGGCAAAGACTTAAAGAGTTTGTCGTTTCTGTTGTGACCTCACTGAAGATCCTTTTGTTCAAGTTTTTCTACCGAACTATTAAAATAATTTTAAAAAACGAATGAATTTTTGATCTCGGTTAATTTGGTCTATATTAAAATAAGTATGTTGTAACTAATATAACGACAATAATACATGTAGTTTGAATAAAAATATGAGTGTCCGGTTCTTTTGTCTTTGATTCTACTCGATGCTACTGGACGAAAATCTGAACAGTGGGGATCGCATAGCGTAGAATAGGGTAGCGTTGCATAGCATCAGGCAGATGTGCACGGGGGTAATACAATCTTATGGAAAATTGGACTTTGAGCGTTGCATCGGGTAAGTGTTCCGGGCTTAAGGTTTAGTGTTGACGGTCAAGAGGGATTTCGATCCTAAAATTCTTCGCTGTTGTCCAAGTGTTTGATTAAATATTTTAAGCGTTGTGTGGGTATTCCTTGTAATTCAGCAGTCTAGGTATTTGACACACCGAGTGCATTTTTCTTCTTTCAGTCTTGTACTTCACTTTTTGTACCAGTCTTCGATAAGCTTAAGGTGTTCTTGGATAATGGAGGTAGCTTGCATAGGATTCGAGTTAGAAAACAGAATTGCGGTAACGTCCGCGTATGTTGATGGTATTGGGTGTATAGGTAGGTCAGAGGAACAGATGATTTAAAAAGGATGAGACCAAGAACGCTCCCTTGTGTGACGCCGTCTTGTATCGGTCTGATTTTCGAGAACTCTCCGTACCTTACTCTCAAGCAGCTATATTTGTTGGTATAATTTCTGCTAAAAAAACTCCCTTGAAAAGTTAAAGGAGCGTTACAGGTAAAATTTGGTATTTGAGAGACATTGGCAGGGAGTGCTCGTATGTGTATTTTTAAAAAAAATATTGCACTAATAATTTTTTCTTCAATCAATGTTGACACCTTCTTTATAGAAAATCAATATGAGACTGCCATTTTGAACGGTCATCTATAATCAGGTCATATTTAATTTCATGGACTTGATCCACCATAAAGCATCTACCTTATACTAGTTTATCATTTCAATGGAGACAATAGAAATTAACGTTTAATTAAATGTGAATAGAATTCCAAAGATTAAAGAACATGGCCTCAAATTTACTACTAAGCGATAGTCGACTATAAGCAAATTATTGGTTGAGTGTCTGATGTCAGATTGCATCTGCTTTTCTACATTCTTCCATGATTTGCCTAAATAATGAGCAGAATAGACAGTTAATGTACATTTTAATGTAAAAAATGTGCATAATTTTCAGTGCACAAAATGTCATTAACATAACCATTGTTTTTGTTTAACCGGTTTGGATTGTTAAAGCGGAGATTATGTATTGTTGCTCAACCCAGAAAAAAAAGCTCGATCATTTTATCCTGTGTTTATTTTTGAAGCGGGGCATGCAAAATAGTCTTTCCTGTTGCCTCGTTTGTTGCTAACTCGATAAATTCTTTTTTCAGAGTTCAATTAGTGTCTAATCACGTATTTCAATTAAACGGAGCCACGGTTTCAATTGGAACTGTTTTAAATGGTTTCTCTAGACAAGGTGAAAATAAACGATGACACGTTCAAAATTGTAAAACCCAACAAAAGACTACGAATGCGTAATTTACACCATGCTCCGCCTCAGCCAGATGTGTGTAACGCACACCCCATCCGTTAGGAACGATAAACTGCTGACACCACTCCATCAGAACTCGGTCGCAATTTCCCTGGAAAATAACAAGGTTCAAAAAGCACTCTACGAGAACATCCAATGAATAAAAAGCTTTATGATTTTATGACGGCTTTTTTGTTTTACATTAAAACTACTTTTAATCCGGTAGTATTTAACAATGAGGCAGGAAATATATAAAATATATAGGAGAAAATACACATTGGTAGTACTCCGATGTAGGGATGAGCATGGATGATCGATATTTAGAAAACATCGATGGTAGGCGACCGATGTTCGATGTTTTCAACATCGTTGTTACTATGTCGATGTTTTTTGACCATCTATGGTGGGTTGTCGATGTTTTATAAACTTTTTCAGTTTTTCCTAATTTTCTCTTTTGTGAATAGGAAATGCCCCATATTCTTCTGATAAAGTGACCTATTAGAACCTGTCAGGAATTGTTCAATTTGTCGTCTTAATGGCACATCTCTTCCCTCTGAACGATTATTTTCCAAAGCTGGACAGATTATTTTCAAAACCAGAAATCGCTTAGAGGATAAATTGGCTTTAAAGCTACGTTTTTTTAATTGCGTTCCGGAGAAGATGTGGTACTGTTTCACTGTAAAATTTAGATACATTAATTCTAATAAATTAAGGATATGGTTGATTTTATTTACCACATGGTAAAACTTTACCTTTTTTTGACCAAGGGAAAAGAATTGGGCTTGGGTGGATTATGGACGTTTTCCAAAGTATCGAAAAAAAAGAGCGAAGTATTTTGAATAAAATTAACAGGCACAAAATACTTTAACTTTATTTGAAAGGGACCGAGAAATCTCTATGCAACTATAAATAAACCAAAAGCAAAAATAATTCCTAATAAATGTTATTAAAAAAACATAATTTATTAATCAAGTTCAGAAATGGCGAATGTTGAAATATTAGCCTATGTTTCTAAAGTGGCACATAAAAATAATGTATGCATATGAAAATAATTTGTGGTTTGAGTACTCAAAAAACCATCGATGTGTAGACTATAGAGTCGATGGTTGTACCACCATTGATGGTGAGGTTCCGATGTTTAATCGATGGAGATCGTCGATGTTTTTTTATCCTCCACTCCGATGATAGTGAAATCGGTCTGTTTAGTTAATTGTTGTGTCAATATCACTTAACCAATAATTTTTTCTCTTCTGCCAGAGAAGAGGGTTCGACGGAATTCATCGGGGTGCGAGTTTTATCTCTAAAAGATTTTCCGGTGTTTTTATGAATTTTCTTTCAAACCATCATAATTAAATAATTTTTATTCAAAGTCATGAATTTCTGATCTCGTATAAAATGGTTTACATTAAAATAAGTATGAAGCAATTAATATAACGATGAAAATACGTAAATATAGTTTGAAATAAACAACAAAAATACTAGTGTCCGGTTTTTGTATATTGGGTGGACTTTTTGCCTATCAGTGTAAGTTTGACAAAAATCTAGTTTGTACCTATTTAATTTTGCAGGTCCTCACACTTATAAAATTCAGTACAAAGTAAAAATTTTTTCAATCAATTAATTATTCTTTCTAAGGTCTTGGTTGAGATAAAAAGTCAGTGGGGACCTTCCTTCTTTTTTGCCATTTTCAAATGTCGTGTAATCAGGATTGGTTGACTTATGAAGTGGCCACAGGGAGCTGTTTCGTGAAGTGATACTTGTTTTAATTTTTTAAATCCATTTACATTTTAGTGATCAATTGACCAAGTTACGTTTTTCAATCAATTAATCATTCATTCTAAAATCTTGGTTGAGATAAAAGGTCACGAGCGGTAGTAAAGAGATCAAGTGGTAGAGTAGCGCCGTATTTAGCCGAAGGTCGTGGGTTCGAATCCCGCTCGTGACACTGACTTTTTATTTCAAACAAGACCTTAGAAAGAATAATTAATTGATTGAAAAAAGTAACTTGGTCAATTGACACGAAAACGTAAATCGATTTACAAACTAAAATGTTTTGTATAAAAGATAACAATTAAAAGTATTTATTATAATCCATAAATTAGATTTTACGATTTAGCGAAAATAAAATAAATTTTCAAAACATGCATTAATTTACAATTAATTAAGGTTTTTAGTCGAGATGAAAAAAAGTTAATGGCACGAGAGGGATTCGAACCCACGATCTTCGGCTAGATACGCGGCTGCTCTACCACTTGAGCTATCGTGACCTCGATCCACTCGGACATCAACTCCCCATCTCAACCCCACCTTATGAGTTTTCCCTCCTTTGGCCATTTTTCAAAAACCTTAATTAATTGTCAAGAGGACCACGAAATTAGGGAATTACATGCATTAATATTGTACCAACCCAATAGTGGAATATAGTAATGAACTTCTACGGCCCATTGACAAGTACCTTCTAGCACTTATCTAAAATTTGGGCCTCATGCCATCAAAAAAAGTTGTATCTAAATCTTCATTTCCACGTCTTTCTAATAATATTAACAAAAAAAACATTGCTCCAACCAAACCACCTATCCTACTTTAACAATTTTTAGCAGCAATGTGATGAATAAAATATAAAGGCCTGACATGGACGAGCATGTTTCACTGTATAGGTTGGCCATTTTGTGAGATAGAGAGTGGTTTACAAAGGGAGAGGAGTTCCAATAGTAATCTGTTCCAGGCAGGCGGTGTGACCTGTGCCTGGACGATAGCGTTCCTTTGTCCTTTCGGCCACTCTCTCCTCCGTCAATTTACCTGTTTTTTTGTTGTTTTTTCTGCTTTTTTTTTAATGGAATTTCAAAGCATCGTACCAGTGTCAAGAGAGGTAAAAAATTGTTTAAATAATAGCCCTCGTTTGTTGATCACGAGGCCGAAAAGCGTCGGCGGACTGTGGCCAAAGTTGGCGAATACTAAATCAAAAGCAGTTTCAACCTCAACAAAAGCCCATGGCAAGTTGGTAATTAACGAACAAAAATGAAGATTAAACTCGCGGACACGATGTGGGATTCGGAAAGTTTTCAAATCCTCAGAGCTTTAGCTTAACCCGAACGAATTGAAGTTTCCCTCCAGCGGTAAGACACATAACGCAAGTTTCGCCTAGATACATAAGCTATATGCAAACAACCTTTACAACCACATATGAACTCAATTTTTCTATTTAAATTTTTTTTACATATTAAACAGGAATTTGAGCTGAAATCAATTATGCTTGAATTTATTGTAATAAACAATTATTGTAAATTTAATTAAATATTTACATACTTAATAATTTAATAATTTTTAATTTCTTTTTATAGTATTTTAAAATTTTAAATAAAAATATGTTTCTAAAATTTCATTTCTGCACTACCTGACCAATTTTAAAGATGTTTCTGCACCATCTGGTGCTTTCGTACCAACAGGATTCTCAGAAAGTTGCTTTCGTGAAGTCAAATAATAACAGGTTAAAATAAAATGCGGGTACATAAATAATTTCAATTTATAAAAATTAAATTAATCTGATTTATAATCGATTTTCCTAACGATTATATTTTTTAAGCAAACTTTTTGATTTTTGTTTAATTTTCTTAGAAACAAATGTTGAACAATAAAATAAAATAAAAATTATGGAATTCCATTCAAGAGTTGGGTTGATTTTTTTGCCAAAATATAAGGCTAAAATTTAAAATATTGTTCTGGCAATTCTTGATTTTGAAAAAAATGGTGTGATATGTTTATTACGCCCTGTAAATAAATAAGAATATATATCAAGATATATAAGACATACAAGATATAATTGTAATAATTTAATCATTTTTAATTTATTTTTATAGTATTTTAAAATTTTACATAAAAATATTACTTTCTACAATTTCATTTCTGCACCACCTGAACAATTTTAAAGATGTTTCTACACCATCTGGTGCTTTCGTACCATCAGGATTCTCATAAAGTAGCTTTTGTGAAGTCAATTAATAACAGGTTAAAATAAAATGCGAGTAAATAAATAATTCAAATTTAAAAAAATTAAACTAGTGTGATTTATAATCGATTTTTCCTGACTATTATATTTTTTAACCAAACTTCTTGATGTTTGTTTAATTTTTTTAGAAACAATTGTCGATCCATAAAATAAACAAAAAATTATGCAAAGCCATTCAAGAGTTGGGTTGATTTTCTTGCCCAAATCTAAGGCTACCTGTTAAAATTGCGTTCTGGCTATTCTTGATATCTAAACTTATAAACATTGGATTTACTCTATCACAAGATATTAAAAAGTTATGTATTTTCTGAAAACTTATGTACCTACTTTGGGAGAATTTTCTGGTCAAAGTTTTATCCATGGGGTGCCAGAGCAACATTTTTTTACGTTCACTAATTTCGTGGTCCGCTTGATCAATTAATATATTACAATTAATTAAGGTTTTTAGTTGAGATAAAAAAGTCAATGGCACGAGCGGGATTCGAACCCACGATCTTCGGCTAGATACGCCGCTGCTCTACCACTTGAGATATCGTGACCTCGATCCACTCGGACACCAACTTCCCATCTCAAACGCACCTTTTTGAATTTTCCCTCCTTTTGGCCATTTTTCAAATGTGTTTTAATTTTTCAAATTTTTTTTACGGATGTTAAATCAAGAAAATCTAAGGCTACCATTTAAAATTGTGTTCTGGCTATTCTTGATTTTGAAAAAAAAAAAGGCTGTGATATATTTCTGACACCCAGTAATTAAATTATAACATATATCGAGATATTTAAGACATACAAGATGTATAATGTATGTATAAGATATGTACATGCGCATATAATCGTTTCATGAGAAGGACCTCATCCTAGGTGGTTGAAGTCATCCCTACGAATGATCACGGGTACAGCGGCACCTCATTCGCTTGTGAGGATTCGTGAGGAGAGATTATGGATTGAAACAGGGACCGACAAACTTTTTACGAAAGAGCCAAATCGTAAATCAAATTCGGTTTGCGCGGAATTCAGAAACGATTGACGAAAAACTGGTGTCGATGAAGGGGAACACGCTCAATTTTCCCAGAAAATCCGTCTTGCTCCATCAATTCGCTGATTGTCTTCCCTCGTTCTTCGAGTAAATGAACCAGTTACCCTCATCCTCTGATGGAGTCGTTGGAAGGTGCGATCTGTTTGCATCGACACCAGTTTTTTTTTCCAACAAAATGAGAAATATTCGGGCCTTCCAGAAGCGCAGTTCAAAAGCGTGGGTATGCCGCTGGAAATGAATTGAATGGAGAACTTTTGAGAGAATTTGCAAAGCTCCAGGAGCGTGTAGTTACCAATCCAGCATTTTTAATAAATTCCAAATTTCAGCATTTTTTCTGAAGTTTTCGTGCAGAATTTTTTCATCAATTCTGTAATATAAATAGGTTTTCTTACAGAAAATTTAACGATCTTTCAGGTGGCATAAACCAGATTTTTCAATAGTCAGTAATTCTTAAGTTTATAAGCAATTTAGTGGACCTTAGTTGAAAAATTAAAAAAAAAATTACTTCTTTACCGTTGAGATTTGGACAGGGGGGGACAACATACGAAGTTTTTTGTTGCATACAGTGAGTAGAAACACCTCCTGAAATTTTCGATACATATCCCTAGTAACCCTGTATAAATTATCGCCAGGATGTTATATAAAATTTACTAGTTCAAATTTCCGTGGATCGCCCGTTGAACTATGACCATTTGAGCCGCAAAATGAAGTTATGTAGGAACTGAGTCGAACGAATTTCAGATTGACGTTTTCAAAGGGTACAAGTTTCACCCTAATGCTTGTCGATTTATGCTGACCGATCGTTATCTGTTTGCCGTTCGCTCATCCTTTCCACGTTTCCTTGTTCCACAAATGTAAATGCTAAGAATTGTTTAGCTGACTTTAGCTGACACTCCCGTTCCGCATTAATTACCAGCCTCCATTTATCATCTCTATCTTGGTGGGCACCCTCGGAAAAGTTTCACAAGCCGCCGGTCAGCGCATGCTTTACTGTTAATTAGATAAAGTACGTCCATCAGCTTACAAAACGTTTCCTGGGGAGGAAAGCAAGATAACACGTGGAAAATTTAATTTCTTTATAATCAACTAAGAGATAGCGTGGTTGAATGAAAAATCACCTTTTCGTTCTTTTCGTTAGAGTGTCTATTTTTTAAAACAACGGATAAACAGATTTCTTGTTGAAAAAATATTTACACTTTAACTTTTTCATTTTCAACAAAGCAAGATAGCAAACAAAGTGAAATTGTAATCCCCCTTAGAGAAAGGTATGTATTTTATTTTTTTTTGTACTTTTTTTCTACCGCAGGTGTACGTGTAACTGCGGTGGCCGAGTTGTAAGGGCGTCCGACTCGTATTTGCTATGGTTGCGGTCCTGGGTTCGAATCTAGGCAGAGCTCATGATTTTTTAATTTATAATAGTGTAAAAATGTATTGAATGAAAACACCCCGAACACCCAACAGGTAGTTGACGTTAAGACTTCTTGTATGACTGGAATTATGTACTTTTTTTAAAACTTGTTATTCTTCTAGCCATCTCTAAGCCAATCGACAGCACCCTGATATCATTTCATGGTAAGTTTACAAAATACATGCAGCGTGATTGACTTTTTTCCTTTGAACAATGAATCGATACAATAATAGCCCGAGCAAGAGAAGTTCAGATCTTTTTTTATTCTTACTTTTCATTCATCGACGAGCGGAAGGAAGCGTCTGGACATTACGTTTTTACGCCTTGTCACCTATCCTCTGACAAATTACGTAGTCTTTTTCTGCATGGCTCGGATTTCAGAGATCCTTCGAGTAGAACATAAATGAACCTGTCGTGTGATAGGCAGTCTCAATACGACAGACAAGAATGATACATCTACACGGAAAACTAACACTTTGAGCCTGAAGATGACCTCAATAAAGATCGAAACGTTGGCACGTTGAAGTAAATGTTTTTTCTAAAACCTACGTCACGCCAGATCGCATCTCACGACCTCCAAATAATCATCAAGTAACGGCCACTAAACACCACACATTAAAAAATACTGAATAACGAAAGCCCCTGACATCGGTCAAAAAATAAAAATTTATAATTAAAAAAAGAGTTTTACAGTTTCTAGAAAATCCCGTTTTCATAAAAGACCCAGAAAAAATATAAAGTTATGTTTAAATTTAACGTTTTTGATGGATTGCTTTAATTATAATGAAAGTTGTTAGTTTGCATAAAAATATACACCTGGTACATCGATTCGAAATTAATCAATATATTGGCGATTTTGGCTATTAATACCTCAGATTATGTTTATTTTAGATTTTATATAGGTTTGCTTTATATTTGTCACGTTTCGATTCGAATGAACCGCCATGCCCCTCCACACACATCTGACAGTGAAAGGAGTAGGGGCTAGGAAAGGAATATTTTCTTTTGTCGTCAAAAAAAACAATTCCCTTTCTGTCCTCCATGCACACAATTCAAGTGAATAAATTTTATATTTTGACGTCAAAAATCTAAAAATAATAATTGTATTTTAATTTAAAAAAGGGTTGTCACAAAAAATATATTTTATAAATAAAACTAAAAGAGATAACATTTGATTTTAAAAGTTTGTTAAGTGTAAGTTATGTTAAAATATTAATTGTATTTTCTAATTGTGGTCAAAAGTTAATAATAATTTTCTTTACTTTTAATTTTCTTTAAAAACGAGAATTAAATTCGATTTTAAATTAATGTTTGTAGATTCTGAAATGGGTTTTATTATAGAATAAAAGATCCTTTAAATTAAAAATAATAATTAATAAAAGAAATTGTAATCTTATTTGGAAATAAATTGTAATAAAAGATTTAAATTTAATTAATATTTTGGTCTCGTATTTATTTTGGTTTGAATTGAATATTGGAATTTCATACATCAAAAAAAGGTACCTGATCATTAAATTAAATTTATGTCGTCAGGTCCGATCATAAAAAAAACCTCTGGGACCTTGTTTTCGGTTTTCCGAATTCAGGGTTGGGCCCAGAAGAGACGCGCTTACATATTTATATCGAAATGAATACTAATTCTAAATTTTTCAATTAATTAATATTTATGAAAGGTATTGGTTATGATAAAAAAGTCAGTGTGACGAGCGGGATTCGAACCCACGACCTTCGCCTAAATACGCCGCTACTCTATCACTTAGAGTTATCGTGACTTCGATCCGCTCCGACACTAACTTCCCATTTCAACCTTTTCCCTCTTTTTTGCCATTTTTCAGTGTCGGCCTAAATACCTTTCATAAATATTAATTAAATGAAAAATTTTAATTGGTCAATCGGACCACGAACTGTAATGGAACTAATTCTAAATTGATTTTAGTTGCCCATTTAGATCGATTTTTCAGTGCTTTATACTTAATACTTTTTCTGAAACCTACATCACACCCGACCGCATCTCACGATATTTGAATAACTATCGATTAACGGTCACTAATGTCTACACATTTCTCCACGAGAAGAACGAAGAATATGGGATTCTATGAACAAATTTCAACTACATACGGACACTCAGCTAAAAGTATTCTGAAGGACATCGCCAACAATGAGAAGAAACTCGCATCGGTCATCAATCAGAGAACTTTTTTCCTGAAATGCAGACAATACAAGGTATTTCCTATTCACATCAAGAACAATTTCAACTTCACAAATGCCACATTAACACAGTCAAACACCAGAATTAACGACATATATAAAGCCACAGTAAATTTCAAACGAAACATTTTAAACATAGAAATCACCACGAGCATCAAAAACAGCAAGTCATTAACACAAAAAAGGGCACTCTCAACACGACACGCAAGGATAGCACAATTAGACAGAAGACAAACACTTTGAGCCCTGAAGATGATCTCAATAAAAGATCGAAACGTTGGCACGATAAAAAAATGTTTTTCTGAAACCTACATCACACCCGACCGCATCTCACGATTTCTGAATAACTAGCTTTATACTTAATTGAATGCAGGTTAAAATTAATTAGAATTACAGGCTTACTATTGTCTCTTGACGGAAAGTATTTGATTATTTTATAATCAAATCGATTAGTAAAAACAAGTAAACTTTTAAATTTGGACAGAAGTTAAAAAAGTGTATTTCTTTATAAATTTATTAGGCTATAAATCAGGTATGATCACCCAAAAGACCTGTAAATTTTTCCAGTAAATTCAAACAGTGGAAATAATTCAATCGTAATTCGTTGTAACTCAAACTCAACTGAACGGAATCGGAAATGTAACACCGAGATAATTTATCGTAGTTCTTTCTCTAAACTGTGTTAGCGACTGGTTACGTCCCGTATAAATTCCACTCCGAGGAATCAATTAGTGTCCAATCGTGTCCCGATTAAATGTGGAAAAAGCTGTACATGACTTTCAAGCCAAGGTTTAAATTGGTTTTTCCTAGCGGGAAATCCAGTTTCCTCGCAGAGGAAGGAAACAGCCCGGTGGAATATCGACCGGGAAAGCACTAACACAATTGAATGTGGAGTCAATGAGCACAGCGAAACAAGACTGTCCGGGTTAGTCTGAATATCCACTCAGAAGAATTTACGATTTCATAACGCGCAGTCGGCACGTAGGGATGAATTACAGTGCACGGGTGTCGCGATTAAATTGGATTTCGCCAGGACAAACCGAGGGGGGGTAATCTAAGGTGATATACGATACGATATTCAGTGTAGGAGTGTTTCGGTGGAATGGGTCCGTTATCAAATTTGGGAATCGGGGCGTAAGAGGAGATCTGTACCCTTTCACTCAGTGAGCAATGCCTTCTTCGCACAGCGATATAAACCCGTCGCCTATATCAACTGTTCTTCCATTTCTGCCGAACGGCTTTGCGATATCCGAGGAATGTCTATCGACTATGGACGGGAATTTCGATTGGAGCAGCAACCGGAGAAGCAACGGTTTCGACCCGATTGTCATTTTTTCCCACCGCCGGTATGAAGAAATATCCTCGTTTTGTGACAAATCGTTTGAAAGTCAATAACTACACAACAGTTAGTAATACAGAGTGTCGAATTCCTAGTTACCCCTGGTTTTCTCAAAAACTACTAAACCTACATAGAACTATAACAGAATTCAGCATAAGTCCTACTTGCAGACGTTCTTCTTCTTATCATTACTGCTATTTTTATTATAAAGTACATTACAAGGAGAATCTGCCTAACTAGTACAGTCATACAACAATGGTTATAAATACATGCTAAATTCGGCTCTTGTTTTTAGTAAAAAGTTAGTTTTAAAAATTAATTTAGCTTTCCTTTTTGGCTTATACTACTCATACTATACATTCGATTATAATTATGGTCTGCTGATTTTGTCTGTCAGTCGCGCTTCGGCATCTTCAGTGTAGAAGTGGTGATTCTCGAAACGCGTGACATGACAAAATCAGCGAGGGTATATAAGAATGTAAGTTAATCATCCCGCAGAGCATTGGAGGTAATTTCACATCTAATCATGCTGCTATCAATGGTACCTCATGTACCCTCTCCGTTATGGTCTGGACGTGGCGGATGATGATTTTGTATAGTCAAACATGAAGGGTGTTGTGTCCTTTTTTTATGTAAATCGATGTCTTTTTCTCTCCAACTTTGTTTTCATCTATCAATGTATCCATCGGTATATTTGTCTTTGTACGTCACTCTCCCCTCTTTCTCCCTTTCTCTCTCTCTCTCTCCCTCTCTCTTTAACGCGCCACTCTCCATTTTTAATCGATCTTTTTTAACTCTTTCTCTTTATTTCTGGTAATCGATTCCTTTCCATCGGTATATTTTTCATTGTATGTCACTCTTTCTATCTATCTCTCTCTATCTCTTTCTCTCTCTCTATCTCTCTCTCTCTCTCTCTCTCTCTCTCTCTCTCTCTCTCTCTCTCTCTCTCTCTCTCTCTCTCTCTCTCTCTCTCTCTCTCTCTCTCTCTCTCTTTCATCCTCTCTTTCTCGCCCATACTCTCACACTCTTTTTTGCATTCGTTTCTGTCCTACTTTTTCTACGTACTTGACTAAATTAGTTGAGAGGTCGACACCCCGCAGTTCCAATGAGGAATTCTCACAACAATTATGTTTGTATAATATTTATAAATTGTATTATTACTCCATGAAAGAACATTTTTAAAAACAAGGAATGATTGCAGAAAGGCCAACTGATTACAACCGCAAATTTAAATATTATTTTCATATTTCAAGTTTAAATTTAAACTACCCACAATCATTTTTAATTTGGCATGAAATCATACGATTGTGCTTTGTACTTACCTACAAGAAAACTAAGGGGACCTTAGACGCAAGAAAATGTTTTATTAAAAACTTTACATGACTGTGATAGATTAACCAGTGGAAAAATCATACATATTTCTTTATTTAATTTATGTACCTATAGTTGAGAAATTATGTCTAAGATTAGAAAACCTGTCAAACACCAAAAGACAGTAAGGGATGGTACCGTTCCCGACGATATCAGGTTTAAATTAAAAAAACTCAGGTATGGCCAAATCGGCGTGAAGACAATTGTAGTTGTGTCGGTTACTAAGACAACTTCTCGAGTGACACCGAAGTATCTTCTCCCGCATACGAGCGGATTGCCGAAATCACCACCGGCCGGCCTAGCTTTGCCTGGTTCAGCGGACTTGGCGCAAATCACAGAATCACTTGAATTCGTGGAAAAACCTTCACACTCCTCATCAGGCAACATAGTTATCTCGATAACTTGCAAGAAATATGCTAATTTCCTGGTTCCTTTCAATCCGAAGCCCATCGTCCAACATCTTGAGCCGGCTTTTTGAGTTTCACGAAACGAAGCTTCCATCTCTTCTGCCGAATGAAAGGGAAATATCGAATAAGGTTTCAGATTCGGATTCTCTTCGAACGAATACAGTAACCGTGCAATACCGATGTCGTGCACGGTGTGGTAGGAAGTGTTGGTTTTTTCTGCCGTAAAATTAACATGTGGAAAGAAGGACGACACTCCGATTGTCTGTGCAATCGAATCACGTAGATTGATGGTACCGGCGACTACTTGCACTTTGCTCAAAGTCACCACCGCATTCGCACGATAAAAGCAACGGGTCGCAGTCAGCACCGACTTCAAATCCAAAAGTACACCGCCGCATAGGAACTGACCTCGTATGCATACCACATACGGAAATTCTCCCTCCTGAGCTCTGCGTCCACCGATTATCTTGGATTCTTGCTTTTTCTCTCCGATCACACTGCAAACCAACAACAGAAAAAGAATCCACGAGCACAGTCTAAAGAAAACCGCAAGTTTTCTTGATGAACATGATAATTGACGTGGAAAAAAATTCGTAAACATGAGAACATTTGGAAATAAACATTATAAACATATGTTTACTATTATATCATGCTTTTTATCCATGTGTTGGATTAAATGATTATACCGTATTGGTTCATTTCGGTGCTAAGTGAATGAGTGTATTTTTCTTAATTTTTAAACTATTTTATTTTGAGGCGGTACATACTCATACATAATACAACTATTGAGGCTGTGTGGCCGCAACGGTTTAGGTGTTGTCACGGCGCTCATCGCTGTAAGGTAAAGGTCCCGGGTTCGAATCCAGCGGCCCAGCTTTCAAACCCGACATACGTAGAAATGGGCTTTTTTTCAAACACACTGGCACCCCCGACGGTTGATATAACCTCTGCTGTTGCGAACCCTCGTAAAAAAAAAAAAAAATAAAATATCTTGCACGACTTGAAGGATGAAGTGACCTGTGTTTCTCTCGAGACCATCATCGAATACCTCGTGCAGGGTTCTCAGGATGGCAATGTGTATAGACAGCTTAGGTGGTAGGGTTAGGATAGATCGAGTGACTAGTGTGAAACTTTTGGAATCGGGTACGGAACAGTTCGTTGAGAGAAGGAATATGGAAATCGTGGATAGTGAGGGTGGCAACATGGTAAGGAGCTTTGACAATTTGTCTGAGTGCTTTTGATTGTAAGGATGCAATGGGCTGGATATTGGATTGCACGGCGGTGCCTTACAATGTCATGTCCAAAATCGCCGCAGTATAAAGTAGTTGAGTTTTGACAGTCGAATCATATGTCTATCCTAAAAATCTTGGATACAATGTCTCTTATGTAGGTATGAGGCAAGGCATAGTCTTAAGTATACGACTTAAATCGACGTCGTTAGTTCCTAGTTATTGGTGTACAATGTAGGGCAAGACCATTTTTAACCATAATTTAATGTTCACCGTGTGACTTTTTTTCATTCACTCTTGTCTTGAACTTTTGGCACCAGTTTTTGACAAGTTCAAGGTTTCTTGGACGATGTAGGTAGCTTGGAAAGAATTCGGGTAAAAAGACAGAATTGCGGTGTCATATCGTTAACGGGAGTGTAAGTGATATACAGGATCAGTCTTCAAGGAAATTTGAGATTGCTTGTAAAAAAAAACTTAGATATGTCAATTGGTAGATATATTTAAAATTGTTTTGCTCTGTTAATGACCTTAATATATTAGGCAAAGCATACTTGAGTAGGAGCAACCGATTCACTACCCATTCCCATCCGCCAGTACTCACGTATTCGAGGGACTATCCAGCATAATCATCTCGTCCTCAACGCCTATATGATGCCGTCCGATCCGCCGTTTCCCGTGAGGCCGGGTGTATAACCGTGGTCATACGCAAGCTTTGTGCGAAGGTCACAGGTAGAAGACAGCCTCTTTTCTAAGTTCCCGCCAGGGGCGTCACCACGTACCACTACGAATCCATTCCCATTGTAATAGAGGCTAGATTTGGAACTGTTACCCCATAGTACAGATGGTTATACACCCTCCTCCGTCTATGCAGACAGGAACTGGTACCCTAACCCTCGTGTGCCTTCGATAAGGCACCCGCCGCCCATGCCGACCCGAGGCCGTCACGAGTACAGCTTGTTCTTTGGAGAGGTTGCCACGCCCTCAGGGCTGCACCATTATTTTGCGCCCAGACAACCCCCTTGTAACCAGGGGTTGGGAGAGGTCACAGGAAAGAGTGAAGGAACCTGGATTGAGAGAGGGACGTGGATGAGGACACGAGGTGCTCCTTTTCAGGGCCCCGAGCCTTAACCACATTATACCACCCGTCGTCGCTGTAGTTGGGGTTTATGAATTTTTATGAGGGTTCGCAACAGCAGAGGTCATGTAACCCTCACGGTGCCGGTGTTTTTTTTGTTTTTTTTAAATTCCCATTTGTAAGTATGCCGCTGGATTCGAACCCGGGATCTTTACCTTACATTGATGAGCGCCTTGTCAACGCCGCCTAAACCGTTGCGGCCAGCGACGCCCATATATGTGTAAAAAATATTATTTATAATAGTAATATATATATACATACAAGCAAATCACTCANATAATCGCATTCTAAGTAATACATTGTTCTACCATTCCATTTTGAATTATTGTTCTATAGCTCAGGGAGCTATTTTATATTTTTGTATTTGTCCTTAAGGGAACCTGTTCAATTAAAGTTTTTCTTTCTTTGAGTCCCCCTCTCTCTTCTCTCTCTCAACCCCTCTCACTCTCTCTCTCTCTCTTTCTCTCTCTCTTCTCTCACTTCTCTTTTCTCTTTCTCTTCTCTCTCTCTTCTCTCTCTATCTTTTTCTCCCTTCTCCCTTTTTTCTCATAAAAAAGCCTAAAAGCGCACAGTCGTCCGAGAGGATTCGCCCAAAATTTATTAATCGTGTTAATTTATATTCATATCGTTTTTCTAGTTTGGAGGTCATCATGCTGAATATAACAGTGATACTAATGATTATCAACTCCTGTTTAAAGACGCTTGTTTTCCATTCCTTTGTTGCGATATTGCTTGACGTCTATAACGTTTAATTAACCTTGGAATTGTCTCTAATTATCACATAAAGAACCGTATGCTTGTATGTAGAAAGTGTCGTGGAGAGGGCTTGATCAAGTTAGAGCCCATGAGCGGCGAAACAACGTTACCCCCTTGAAGAGGCAGTGACTAAGTGAATATCGGAGAGAGTTTACCGTTTGATTAGGGAAGACAGGCGGGCACTAAAAGCCCGTGTAGGGAGCACTTAGGAACATAATATTAGCCCACCCCCAGCCGTCGGTTTCTTGCCAACCTCTGCAATCTTGTTAGACCGCCGATCAGTCCTTCGGCCCACTTGGTAAAAGCTTTTCTCCCCGATCTAATATCATCATCACTGGCTCCCGGATTCGAAATACCCGCCGTCTACGAGAAGCCTCGGTCTATCGTTGGAAATTGTTACAGCGGAAGGTAGAAAAGAGCACGGTAATTGGGTTAAGGGCCAATATTGACGCTTTCTCCCTGCAAGACTTAAATTTCAAAGCTTAGAGGCATGAAACAGCATGCCGCTTTAAAATTGAGGTAAACGAAACGAATACTCCACCTCTCTAGTCTGAGAAAATCCACATTGTTTCCATCTTATTAAAGCTCAATTTAATCAAAACCAAAGTCATCTTACAGAAATATGAGCTCGTATGTTTGTAAAAGAGGTTAAGTGAACTTGCTATCTCGTGCGATCATATATTCATAAAACTACTTTTCATTTATACTGGTTGGCGGAGGTCGAGTAATTTTGGTTATTTCATCTGTGTTATAACCTGTCATCTTTGTAGTTCACTAGCCCTGTCGCTTATTATATTACTGTTGTAAATTTTATATGAAATAGAAAGGATAGAAAATTTCACGAACCATTTTATTATTGAGAGAGAGAGAGGGAGAGGGAGTGAGAGAGAGAGTTTGGTGGTGAGGGGAGGGGGAAGAGAGAGAGAGAGAGAGAGAGAGAGTGAGCCTGAGAGGGGGAGGGGGAGAGAGGGGAGAGAGAGAGAAAGTGCGAGATAGAGAGATACATGCGTACACTCACAGAGAAAGAAATGTAAAAAAAAAGAAAGAGTTGGAAACAGAAACAGACAGACAGAGACAGAGATAAACGGAAAGGCAGAGAAAAGGGAAGAGAGTCAGGAAAATATAAAAAGCTATAGAAGTAAGAGCGAGAGGGAGAGCGAGAGAGGGGGAGGGGGAGAGGAGAGAGAGAGAGAGATAGAGAGAGAGAAAGTGCGAGATAGAGAGATACATGCGTACACTCACAGAGAAAGAAATGCAAGAAAAAAGAAAGAGTGAGAAACAGAAACAGACAGACAGAGACAGAGATAAAAGGAAAGGCAGAGAAAAAGGAAGAGAGTCAGGAAAATATAAAAAGCTATAGAAGTAAGAAAGTAAGAGCGAGAGGGAGAGAGAGTGAGAGAGAGAGATCAGATAACAAACAAAACGATAGAGAAGAAGAGATTGAAGTAGAGAGAAACTGAAAGAGAAAGAAAGAGAGAGGCGAGAGACAGAAGAGGCAAAAAGGGAAAGAAACTCGACATGGTAAAATAAAATAAAAGAGAAACAAGCACAGCAAAAGAAAGAGAATTAGGGAGAGAAAGAAATGAGAGAGAGAGTAGAAGACAGGGTAGGGAAAACAGAAAAACGTGTGAAAGAGAAAGACAGAATGAATGTGAATTTGGGCCAGCCAGGAATTCCATGGGTCAATAGTTATTACATTATGTACCATTATAAAATGAAGAGAGATTATAAATTGAGACAAAGAAAAAAGGAAGATACATATAGATATACATATACATAGATAAGGACAAAGAGAGGTAAGAAAGTAGATGACAGAAATAAAGAAAGAGAGACAGTGTGTGTATTTGCACGGGTATTATAAAAAAAAAGGGAGAGGTGAGGAAAGGAGAAGCGAAGACAGCATAAGAAAGAAAGCAAGAAAAAGAGTGAAAGAGAAAAAGAAACAGAATGAACCTGAATTTGGGCCTGCCCGGAAATCCATTGGTCAATGGATAATAATCATAATAAGAAAGAAAGTGAAGAGCGAAAGAAAAACATTTAAAAAAGTGAAAGACGGGAAAGTAAGTGGATGGTGGATGAGAGAAATAAATAAAGAATTTTTTTCCGCGGGTATTAAGAAAGAAAAAGGGAAAAGTGAGAGAAACAGAAGCTAAGACGGGGTAAGAAAGAAACAAGAAAAGAGTGAAAGGGAAAAACATACAAATGAACGTGAATTTGGTCCTGCCCGGAAATTCATGGGTCAATGGATAATAACGATTTTATTACATATCATTATAGAATGAAAACAGATTTCAAATTGAGGCAATGAAAAATAAGAAAGAAAATGAAGAGCGAAAGAAAAATATTTAAAAAGTGGAAGAGGAGAAAGAAAGTGGATGGTGGATGAGAGAAATAAAGAGAGAGTAAATGTGTGTGTGTGTTTGCGCGGGTTTTATTGAAAAAAGTGGAGAATTGAGAGAGAGAGAGAGAGAGAGAGAGAGAGAGAGAGAGAGAGTAAAAAAGCGAGAGAACGAAGAAGAAGAGACAGGGAAGGAAAGAAATACGCAGAGTGACCCGAAAACAAATAATTATACACATAAAAACAAATCAATGAAATGAGAGCCAGACAGTTATACATTTTGATAAAATTGTTATAATTTACTGTTATCTCCAATTTTAACCTTGTTGTGCGGTGAGTTTACAGCCCATGTGTGTCCCTTGGTAAATGGACAAATGTCAAGTCAAATTGTTTTGAAATTTTTCATTATACTTCTATCAAAAGCATCTAATAATAATTTAATCCCCTGGCTCGAAAACATTACAAAGAATTGGGTAAACAAGAAACGGCGGCCATTTGTTACGGGGAGAAGTTCGCCCCGACAGGGAACATTAATCTCCTCCCGAATCCACAAAGGGCGCTTGATAATTTAATACCTATAATGGCCCACCTATTTAATAACCATCGTTTTAGCTCAAAGCTCACTAAGTGGACGATTAAGGTAGCTTTTTTCTCCCGCCCACGACTACTTAACATCGTCAAAGATTTGACAGTTTCGCGAAAATGACGGCCTGCCGTGCCACTTATGATTAATTCCCACCACCCACGCCGACGGCGTCCGACATAATTCAAGCATTTATATGCACTTAGCCTTTACTAGTATGATTAGCTGTAGCGAAGTCATTTAGAAGTTCTTTAAAACTTTCTTTATAAATTGTTTCGGAAGGAGGTTTTTCATCTTGGAACATTGAAAAAGAAAAGGAGAATTAATTTCTTCACATTTTTCGTGTTTTTTTCTACCATGAAAAGAACAGCCTGTTTTAAAAAAATTTACACAATAATTGATCAAATATCTGGAGAATTATTTAAAAGAATATACAGGGTGTCCGAGTTCCTTCTGACGAAACTCAGGGAATCGATTCTACTCTTCGTTTGGAGCAAAATGCTCAGGAGAAAATTTTCGGAAAGTTCTCTATTTTGAAGATATTCTGAAATTTAGGTTTTTTTTCAAATTTTCACTACCTTACCACATAAAAACGCTTACAACTTCCAAAATGTTGAGACTACAATAAATCCAATTACACCATTTGAAAGAACGCTAAATTGATTTTTGACGTTGATTTTTCAACTCTACTAGAACGTTATTTAAAAACCTGGATATATCAACGTAAAGCATTTTAGATTAAGAAGTTTTTGTGAAATGTTACAAGTTGTAGGTATTTTTTATAACCTCAGTAGAACGTGCAATCATGACCAAAATTTTAAATTTTGTAATTTTGACATGTTCCTACTGATATTGGCTAACATTTTATGTCATTCAGATTATTGCAAAGAGAAGTATCTTACAGAAAATTTAGAATTCTTTCAAATGGTGTAATTGGATTTATTGTAGTCTCAACATTTTGGAAGTTGTAAGCGTTTATATATGGTAAGGTAGTAAAAAGTTGAAAAAACCTAAATTGACGAATATCTTCAAAATAGAGAACTTTCCGAAAATTTTCTCCTGAGCATTTTTTGCTCCAAACGAAGAGTAGAATCGATTCCCTGAGTTTCGTCAGAAGGAACTGGGACACCCTGCATAGATACAAAGATGGATAGATAAAAAGATAGAGATATGAAGAAGGAAAGAGAGTGGGAGAGATACACTATGTGAAGGAGAAAGACATAGACCAAGGTACAAAAATAAATAGATAGCAAGAAATAGAGTATCAGTAACATAGGGATAAAACGAGTGTTAACCTAATAAACCGATAAACAAAAATAGTGTAAAAGAAAGGAAGAAAGTGTGCTTAAATAAGATATGGAAACAGAAAGAGAAAAAAGAGAGTGAGAGAGAGAAAGAGAGATGATAATGATGAAGATGCTGATGATGATGATGAACGCTTTATTTATCAATCACACAAGATTTGGTCTCAAGGACCATCTTACATCTAATGTGAAATACAATGGTTACTACGTTTAACCTACTTCTAATTTATTAAACTATTATTGCATCAAATAACCTTATTTTTGTGGTCAATATGTTCCATCTATTCGTTTTACATTGAACTTTACTTAAAATTGCTTATTGAAATAAATATTCTAACTTACATAATAATTGAGCAATTAAAAAGCAAATTGATAATAAAATAAAATAAGTGAACAAAAATACTTTTCAATACAATTCAGTACAAATCACAAATTATAATTTACCAATATAAATCTAGAAATAAAACTTCTACTCACCAAATAGTAATATAAAAAACTAAAACAAGACGAAACAACAAAAGAAGTTAAATTTAATACATCAATCATGATAACAGATGATTTTTAAGACTATTCTGGAAATCTTTGATATTTTTACATCGTTTTATGTGTGTAAGGTTTCTCGAAAATATTATTGCACCTTTTACTGTGAATGACCTATTAAATGTTTTAGTTTTGTGCTTAAAGACTCGCAGACGGTAGGTTACAAACCCAGTATATCTATCATGGATCTGAGACATGTATTTAAATTTTACATATACACATTTTGGTTTTTGAACTTATAGAATTTTAAAAACTTACATGATAGATTGTAATCCATTAAATTAAAGAGAGAGAGAGAGAGAGAGAGAGAGAGAGAGAAATTTAAAAAGAGATAAGATAGATAACGAGACAGATATTCAGTGATAGTGAAAGGAGTTGGACAGAGAGAGAGTGAGGGGGGAGAGAGTGGGAGAGATAAATATATAGCAAGAAATAGTGTAGCAGTAAAGTAGGGATAAAACGAGTTATAAACACATAAACAAAAATAGAGATAGATAAAAATAGATAAAATATATAACGAGACAGACAGTCAGTTATAGGGAGAAAAGTTGGAGAGAGAGAGAGAGAGAGAGAGAGAGAGAGAGAGAGAGAGAGAGAGAAATAGAGAATGTACCTATGTGAGGGAAGATAAGACAGAAACATATAGAGATAGACAGAACAGGTAACAATAAACAAAGATATAGAGAAAGAGTGTGACAGAAAAGTAAAGAGAAAATTTGGGATAAAGCACAAGGGCAGATAGATAAACCGTAACACAAAGATCGAGTAAAAAAGGAGGGTGTGGATAATTCAGAAAGGAAGGAACAGAGATAAAGAAAGAGAGAGAGAGAGAGAGAGAAAGCAAAATAATATAATGTGTAGAAAAAATGCATCATCTATTATTTAATCAACTTAAATTGTCCAATTTCAATTCTATTCTTACCATGCCGAATTTCCTTCATATAAACAAAACATTTACGCTCTATACCAAATAAAAATATTTATTTTTTCTATTTTTATAAATATTTTTACTTTATCAATAGTATGTACGTTATCTATGATTTTACACTTTGAATTTTCGAATGAAAATAGTTTCCATAGTTTAACCACCATAATAATTCTAAAGTCACGAGGATGCTAATTTTTTACAGTCGAGTCGACAGACAGGAAAGGTTTAACACGGTAGAAAAAAAATATTTGATCGTTATAAAATTGTTAGTGCTGATGGATGACGCGTGAGCATTGTTCTGCGTTGATAATTTGGCAGAGAACGTCCACATAATTCTGTTAAAGCCGGTTCATTAATCAAATTACTTTTCCTTAATTATGACGCAAACCGGCTCAAATGAATAGGCCTATTTAATTTAATTTTAGTCTAAAGAATTATTTAGACCTGTGGATTAAGCTTCGCCATGATTCAGGGAATATAAACAAAGAAGTAAGAGGGCTTTGCAGTGGGGTAACTATTTCCAAAGACGTTAAAGTCTTTGAATCAAAATCAGACTGTGTTCAAGACCGGTCAAAGAAAATTAGATAAGACTTAATTTTAATTTCAGTAAAAATAAACTAAAAACAAAAAGTTAGACTTTTGTCAATGAGAAAACGTGTTTTCATTTGGAATGAAAATGTTTCTCTTAAATTTGGTTGTTACCAACCATTTTCTGCCTATTCTCGTTTGGTCTGTCAGAAGCGTTGTGGTATTTAGCCTACTGGAGTTTGGTCAGCTTCGACCTGGTTGTCTGACAAACAAAACAGATAGAATAGGCAGATTACAGGTTTATTTTTCATATCACACACATTTATTTTTCTTCATTTCGCTCTACATGTTTTTGTATTCATATATCTAATTGTATGGTTTTATTAATTAAGTAAACCGATAAGAAAATCTAAATGGCTGTAATCTTTATACCAAGTACCTCACTCGCTCTCTCTCTCTCTCTCTCTCTCTCTCTCTCTCTCTCTCTCTCTCTCTCTCTCTCTCTTTCCGAAAAGAAGCCTAAAAGCAAAGAATGAAGCATTATTAGTTATTAGTTGTTGTTAGCATTATTAGTTATTTATTAGTATAAAACATTAATGATAGACGTGCCAGGATATCCTTAATTGATCATGCCACGCCCAGTAAACCAAAAATTACACGTTTAAACTGTGATTGAATGTAAAGTAAATATCGTTTTATTTCTTGTTTTAATACGCAGTCGTTAATTGAAAATATTATGATTCCAATTTGAAGTTCTGTAATGGGCTTCGGGATGAAAGGAGATTCCTAATGAATATCCACCTCAAAGGCGGACAAACTCCCTGCTTGGATAATCAAGCGGGTGAATTTCGTAGCTTTTTATTTTTGGAAAGGTTCCCCCCAGTGATTGATGCCCTTAATTGCTTCCCCACTACCTGTCGAATTCATCTCCTGAAACCTCCGAACTTGCTGCTTTTCCCTCGTCCTCCCCCATCGCCGCTCACTCTTCGGGAGATCTGAGAGAAAAAGGAATTTTCCATTATGAGATTCGCAATTTGCGATCGTATTATTTCTTTTCTATACGCGTTCCTGGAAAAGTGAAAGGCGCTACAGGAAAAGAAAAGAAGGTTCGAGTTAAATAAAACACTACCCCTTCATATTTAGAGATTGTTAAAATTTCATGGCCTTCCCATTTTCAGCAGGGCTGAACCAAGTCCTTCTTTCCCTTAAAATTTTAATGCTTTTTTGCATGTTTTCTCCCTTATAATTGTTTTTCCTTTTTTATAAATTTATTTTTTATGATACTACATAATTATGTTTGTTTTCGATAAACCTGTAAAAATATCAAAAGATGTAAACAACACATCAACGTTAACGTTTTAATTTAATTGTCACCGATCATTTTGGCCTGTCTATCCTCGCCCTGTTAGTTTGAAAGGCGAGTTCGATATTTATTTAATTAATTCGCCAGCCAAACAACATTCCCTGCTTATAAACAGCTTCATGATTAAATGCAAGGTAAATGCAATCAAATATTTATCCAAATGATGCCAAATTGAACGCAACTTCCAAGAGAAAGGCTTCTATTAACAAAAATTCACTAGGTTTCGTGGTCCGCTTGACCAATTAATATCTTTCAATTAATTGAGGTTTTTCGTTGAGATAAAAAAGTCAGTGTCACGAGTGGGATTGGAACCCGCGACCAACGGCTTGATACGCTGCCACTCTACCACTTGAGCTATGGCGGACCTCGATCCACTCGGGCACCAACTTCCCATCTCAACCTCACCTCTCGAATTTTCCCTCTTTTTTGCCATTTTTCAAATGTCGTGTAATTTATTTGATTTTCGGCGACAAATGAAACGGCCACGGAGAGCTTTAGTAAAGTATACTTCATTTTAACTTATTAAATTCACTAGTTTTCGTGGTCCGCTTGACCAATTAATATCTTTCAATTAATTAAGGTTTTTAGTTGAGATAAAAAAGTTAAACTGGAAAAGGGAATTGGGTGCCCGAGTGGATCGAGGTCATGATAGCTCAAGTGGTAGAGCAGCGGCGTATTGAGCCGAAGATCGTGGGTTCGAATCCCGCTCGTGACACTGACTTTTTTATCTCAACTAAAAACGTTAATTAATTGAATTAGCCAAAATTCCAAATATTTTGTTGAGGAGGCAGAAATTGTTCTACTTTTGATGAAACGCGCTAGTTCGATACGCGTAGTAGATTTGTACGATATTCGATTTTTATTCTCAATGGTAAAAGTAAAAAAAAATGTATATAAAGGATTTATGATGATGGGATTATGATTTGTTAACCCTTTAAGACTGTAATTTATTTTTAAAAGATTCAAATAACCTGGAATAATTGAAAGAAGTTGAAGAGATCTGTTATACTTGAAACGAGGAACCTTAAAAGAGGGAAATCAGCTATGCTACTATGTCAGACTACAATATCAGTATGTACAACGCCGGCTGAAGGTAAAACTGAAACGATCTTTTCTCATCAAACGGAGAAATCTTCTCGGAAACTTCTGAGAAATGTTCCATCGGGGTGCATAACAGCGTAACGAACTCTCGGAGGGTTGAAAACGTTTTAATCTGTATTTTGTATGAAACAATGGTCGACGCATTTCCTTTGTGATTTTGATTACGTAAATACGAATTTCCCGCCGGCGACTTACATGCATGACTTTCTACCTGCCAACGAAGTGCCTGAAGCCCAAAAAGCGTGACATAGTTTCCTTTGAATATTCATAATCTATTATTTTCATTATTTTTAAAAAAATTGATAAGCTGAGTTAATCAATAAAAAAATTACCGTTCTTTGTGAACGGACTAAATCTAAATTTTTTTTCTTTTCCGCCCTTTCAATACTGCGTATTCTACTTTGATCATATAAAAGAAGCATAAAAATGAGATAAGCCTGTGAAATTGGAAAGTTTGGAATTAGAAATTGCAAATCGACCCTCGGTTTAAAGGGGTGAACTTCGGCACCTGGATATCCTTTCGTATTGATTAACATTATAGTTCATAAGGTCAACCGTCTAGGTTTAAGCAGTTTCAACGCCAATATCCACCACTTTCCAATCCTATTTATGATGGAAAATACATTCAAATGGATATTATTCAGTTTAGTTAAATAAACATTATATTTGTTGAGTTATATTTTAACCGAGATACTGAGCTTCACCTAATTTTAAATAATCTCATCATAAATGCAGTTTCTTGTTCTCAGGATATATTCCTATACTCATCCAGTTATAGCTCTGATGATGACGATATGATCGTCAAAAGCTAGGCAAAAACTTAAAGAATTGTCGTTCTGTTGGGTCCTCATCGAAGATCCTTGTTTTCCAAGATGGATGATAATACATTAAAAGTTTTGGTACGTATTTTTCGTTCAATGAATTTACATTATATGATTTTTGCACAATTAACCGATAACAAGATAAACTTGGCAATTGCAATAACCAAGTGGTTAAGTGCCCAGAGGGCGTGGGTTCGATTCTCACCGGCTCCCATGAAATTTCTGTCTCTTCCCCTACACTAAAATATTTTTAATTTATAATATACTCCTTCTAATATGAAAAAAAAAACAGGGCCATTCAAAAAATAAATAATGTCACATGCGTAGCTACTAATGCCTTTTGATCCAGTTTACCTGTTAGATTAATTGAAGAAGCAGGGAAATCCTTTCTGAAAACTCCCACTTAGAGAACTTTTTCCCAAGGAATATATTTTTTCCAATGGTTCTTTAACTCATAAAAAAGGCAAAAAACATTTTTAGAGTTTCGTACCTTTACGTTCTTCTAAAATTAGTATCCCGATTATACAGGAATTCTGTGTCCCGTATCTCTCATCTAGGACTTTACTGCCTCCCAATTTTTTCCTCATTTCAGTACAAGTACTAACAAGTAAAGTAATTCTTTACAAACATGTTTAACATCCAACTAAATCTACTTGAATTCTACCCATTGGCAGAGTATTCCAATGAGACTACTATGTACTCCATTTTATGATGACCTGTGTCACTATCACCGTCTCTGAATAGAAAATATCGCGGTCATCGGCTCTTCAGTTGGCGAAGACGATTTCCTCTCAATGCAAATTTTTAGATTTGAGGATTTCCGGTGGTTGGGAGATTTTTGGATATTTTCGGTAATAGGATTATCTTTTTCTTGGACAAAAGGAATATTTAGGTCTGTATGGGTAGTTTCGTTGGGCACAAAAAATGGAGCACCAAGGATTTTTCAGAATATTATGAATTGGGCTGTTTGGATACGAGGCTATTGGAATATTTAGCTAAACCCTACACTTCCAGTCCGCAAGATCATATCGGTTGCACTATGGTCTCATAAGACCTTTATTTACTAGTAAGTTAGAGAGTTTGTGTCAATAAATCGTGAAATTGCTGACAAAAGTCAGAGGTTTGTCGATGAAGAATCATTCCTAGGTACCACACCTTGCCCGCAATAGGGCTAAGGGATGGATAAAGTTATGTTGGTGGAGTTTTACTATTTGAATTTTATTATCTTCTTTTCACACCAAGACCTCCAATAGTGTGAGATTTTGTTGAAGATTTCAAGTGGAATGTGTGAATTTGCTTGAGAGAATCGCTAAGATTAAAGTGAAATATCAGTTGTGTCAACCTGATAAAGTGTGGGAGTCAGAACGCCACCCTGAGAAACACCACTAACTTTTGAAAATAAAATACCTCTTTGCATATTTTCTAGCAAGAATTTTCAAAAATGAAAACTGCCGTCTTGGTTTTACCCATTAGCTAAGAGTCCAGTTGGAGATAAGAAAGTAGAGTAAGCAGTAGGGAAAATGGTTTTTCTCTGGTGTAAAATTTGTCCTTTCTACTGATTCAACATCGGCTTTACATATCTGTAAATTGAATCCATCATATAAATATGTACAAGTGACTTTCATGTCGATAGCAAGACATTTGCTAGATATCCCGAAATATAGAAGATGGTAATAAATGAGGTACCTTACGACAATTTTGACGCTCTTGACCTAGTAATGTAATCCACTCGTGTTTCTACATCTCTTTTATTTCTTGTTTGATATGAGCATCAAAATCGTCGCAAGGTACCAATTACTAGGTCATCAAGAAAAAAATAGTGGTGATCCGTGGGGCTTAGAATTGGGCATACATTAATCAGCCACTGATATTTAATATTACGCCAACCTTCGACTTTCTGTTTAACGCTAATTTAACGTTTCTTCTCCATCCTATTAAATTTATATCCCTTTTGTGGTTTATTGACTCATCTGATGTCACTTCTTCCGCCTAAATATCCAACTCCATTCCATTTCTTTTTCTTTACTATATATTCCACTTACAATTACAAAGCTCTGTAATTTTTCATATTGTTTTATTTCCAGACGTGGCAACGGAGGACAAACAAGGGAAAGGCGATGACCAAGTCGTTCCGTGCAAGACTTTAATTCCTGAAAGGGAGGATTCACCATCTCCTAAGGAAAGGCACCTCTAGTATATTTGTCTATATCAAATTGCTAAAGTTCTTGAGATGGCAGACCGCCGCCTGTGACATCAAGAATTCGTGGATCATCCCTTGACACCTTCAGCTGGCGATCAGAGACAATAAAGAGTTCAACAAACACCATTCCGCAGTCACCATCACCCAAGGTAGTTTCTTCTTAAACATCCAGGCGTCCTTCTCCCTAAGAATAGCGAAAAATCTTAAATTTTATCACAGCCTCTAACATTTCAGTAAAAATAGTAGAAACACAGTCAGTCTGAACTGAAACTTATATGGCTTAAGCTTTGAGACATGGATATCATCATTGACAGGATCAACCAGGAAACTGTCTTGGGCGCAAACAATAAGCTTTCGCGCACGCAGCGTTTCTTCGTCTTTTATTTTATTATTATTTTTTAATGGCTTTCTCTCCATTGCGTGTTGAGAAGTTTTTAAAATTTGATTGCCACTTATTTTTAGCGACCATGTTTCTGAACCACGTTAATCAGGGGTTTATTTATTGTGTTAATCACTTATTTTTTTCTTTACTTTGTCTTTCAACCCAAGTACTTCTTCCAAGCGAGTGCTTCTATTTTCTTTATTTCCTCTTCTATTCTATTCTCAAAGTTGATCATTTGTGCTAAGTTGGTTTGTCTACTCATTCAATAACTTTTCCGTTTAAAGTCACGTTTCCATTTTTTGTCATTGTCATTTGTCATTAGGAGAGTTTTATTGTCACTATTGATCAGTCATGCTTTTTTGGATTATTTTTTTCATTTAATTTAATGATTAATTTTTCCTATCTTCTTATACAAAATCCTCAACTAAGGATAGCAAAGTTAGCATAAAACGCATCTCACCGACCAAAGCAGATAAGCAAGCCAAAATACGGAAATCACGAAACTATAGAAAAATGTTATAAATCAAAGTTCCATATGGAAATTTACAGATAGGATATAAATGGTTTACCTTAAAAGAATTGTCTAACTTTTTGATTTTGACATCAAAGGTAGGTTAACCAACGGCCCAAATTGTTTTTCCTTTGCACCACCGTGTTCACCATCGGAAATTTTAATCCAATATGCCAGTGAGTGCCTCAAAAATAGATAAAACAGTTAGGGTCTCGATCGAATGAAAAGTCCGTGCTTGGGCGGCGTAGTCGGAAGTTTATTTGCTACCAGGTGGGACACATTTTAATTGAATTATTGTGAGCCCACGTCAACCCAATAAAGCCAGAGTTAAATTGGATATACGAGGGACTCAGGGCACCATCATGTGTGGAATAATAACTAAAAGGCGGCTGACCGTCTTTTCCCTTCTTTCGTAATTTTCCACGGGCTACTCGACTCCAGATTTGAGCCGGAACAAACTAAATTCCGAATTAATCAAATTCAAATAGTTCTTTTTATACTGTAAAACATCTAACATTTTTTATGAGATTTTTAGTGCTGAATGTGTTACGTTTGTATATTACTGAAGGTCATTCCATTTTTTTCGCCTGTTGGACTTTTAGTCCTGCAAATGCAATTTTTGACAAATGGGTTTGTTCTGTCAATTTTTTTTCAGTTTTCTTAGAGACTTCACTATTGTATTCATGGTTTTTTGGCGTTATTTTTATGCCTGATTTGTAAAATAGATTAATTAGTTTCTAAATGTCTACGTACGTGTGTTCTATTTAAGGTCTCCTGTTGTGGTGTATTGCTTTTGTGTGTTATTAACTTCTTGGTCAGCCTTAGGCCTGTTTATAACCAGCAGGATTATATGAAAGTTATATTTATGGTATAAATATAAAAAACGACTGCCAGCCAAAATAGGAATGGCAGACTACACATAGAATTATCACTTACCTGGATTCCTAAATTTCGCTCTTCATGTTTCGTATCCATTTATCTAATTGTATGGTTGTACAATTTTAATTAAATAAAAAATCTGAAGAATAAAGAATCTGCCTGTGGTCGTTGTACCGATCTCTCTCTCTCTCTCTCTCTCTCTCTCTCTCTCTCTTTCTTTCTTTCTTTCTTTCTTTCTTTCTCTCTCTCACACACTCTCTCTCTCTCACACACTCTCTCTCTCTCTCTGTACTACTAACTTTAGCAATTATACCTTAATTTGTTAAAAATTGTAAAATGTTTAAATGTAAAACGGCACAAATTTTCAAATCAGTTGTTAATTCCACAACACAAAATAAAACACTTAGCAGCTCTCTCTTACTAAAAACCATTATGATCATGAACAATATGCCATGAAAAAGTATTTGAAAATAAATATATTAAAATACTAATTTCAAAATATGTATAATCATCTCCTGTGTTTATCAATCTACATGTAAGTTTTATATAATGTATGCATATAAATTTTACGTTATATTTACAAAAATCTTAGTTTTATTATGTGCTATGTTGGTTGTGGCTTCTAATTTAATTTTAATAATTGTTTTTTTTTTTATTTATACCAAATATTCCTTGATATATACGTTCACTAATTTATTGGTTATATGATTAATATATAACTATATATATTTCACGTTTTAAGTTTTTTTTCTTTTATTTATCTACTTCTGATTTTGTGTTTATAAAATATAAGTTGAAATCTTGCATTGTATATAATACAATTAAGTTAGGTCCGTTATATTGTGTATTACACACTACATGATAAATGTACTAAAACTGATTAAAGCTAGGTATATTTCATAAATCTCTCTCTCTCTATATANTATATATATATCTTTCGCCTTTTATTTATACACATTTACCTCAAAATTTGGATTCAAAATTAAGATACAATCACGGCTCAGACGTTAGACTAAACCATCACGACGTGCCGTTCGTGCGAACCTGCTGAACTCCGCGCCGTGAATCTCCGCACTCTCTTTTTCACTCTTTATCCCTCCATTTCTGTTCTCTCTTATCTCCCTCTCCTCTCTCTCTCTCTCTCTCTTTCTCGCTCTCTCTCTCTCTCTCTCTCTCTCTCTCTCTCTCTCTCTCTCCCTCGCTTTCTTTCTCTCTCTATCTACCTATCTATCTTTTTTTTTCCATCCACCTCCCCGCCGTACCTAAGGGAGACCCCATACCGGCGGACCATGACCACTAAACCAATTCAAATGGGATGCAAGTTTAGGGGAAAAGGAAAAAAAGAAAGCATTTGGAACATTTCAAACACTCTCTCTCTCTCTCTCTCTCGCTCTCTCTCTCTCTCTCTCTCTCTCTCTCTCTCTCTCTCTCTCTCTCTCTCTCTCTCTCTCTCGCCCCCCCCTTTCGCCTTCTATTTATACACATTTACTTAAAAATTTCGGTTAAAAATGAAGAAGACCCACACACACACAATCACGGCTCAGACAATAGACTAAACCACCACGACGTACCGGTCTTGCGAACCTGCTGAACTCCGCGCCGTGAATCTCCGCACTCTTTTTCACTCTTTATCCCTCCATTTCTATGTTCTCTCTTATCTCCTTCTCCTCAAACCCTCTCTCTCTCTCACACACTCTCTCTCTCTCTATCACTCTTTTATTTCTTCGGTCTCTTGATCTTGTTTTCTTATGATGGCCACTCGTTCTTTTTGTCCAAACTTTGTATAAAAAGGTATATAAATTATGTATTTTGTGGTTTTTCACGGCTCAAACATTAGACTAAACCATCACGACATGCCGTTTTCGCGAACTTGCTGAACTTCGCGCCGTGAATATACACACAATCTCTCTCTCTCTCTCTCTCTCTCTCTCTCTCTCTCTCTCTCTCTCTCTCTCTCTCTCTCTTTCTCTCTCTCTCTCTCTCTTTCTTTTTCTCATTTTCTTTCACTTTCTCTCACCTAGTTTCTTTCTCTCTTCGTCTTTCTTCGACTGTAAATCTCTTTTTAAAAATTTCTCTTTTTTTCTCTCTCTCTCTTTTAACTCTTACTCTTACCTTAACTTACTACTTAATCGTTTCCTTTCCATAGGTATATTTGGTCTTTTTGTATCTCTCTCTCGCTCTCACACACACACACTCTTTGTCTTTCTATCTTTCTCTCTTCGCCTGTCTTTAAATCTGTCAGATAGGTTAGTATATATATTTAGAGTTTGACTTGATGTTTTTTATCGTTGCCATTTTGTGTCGGTGGTGGTGGTTGGAATTTATTTCTTGCGCCAAACAACTCTGTAGTGTCGAAATTTATAAGAAACAAGTACAAATACGCCAAAAAAAGAAATGTTAATGCTTTTTGCGTTTTTATAGCTTATTTTGGGATTTATATTTGGGAATTTCATCCTCCCAAGGTGGAAAATCTCCACCACTGGAGAAGTCAGGTTGAACTCAATTATACGGTAAAGGAATGAAAGAGGGACAAAGTAAACGTTTTGCCGGTTTATGGGCCACTTTACGTCACTCGGCCCCTCCCGAACAAGGCATCCACGCACAGGAAATTGGCCTGTTTAAAACTTTTTCTCCTTATACCTTTCATTTTTGTACGTGTTTTTTGAACGGTTGAGAGCTGTTACGCGATTTTTTCCTCGGAGGAAATGCCTCCCTAAATAACAACGGCTTGAAATTTTAAACGAAATAACTGCAAACAGCTAGCCAAATATTTAAATATAAAGCAATTAGTCAAAGAAACTGGCTTCATCGTTCTCTAATCTACGAGCTGAACAATGTTTTCCCCTCTAGGAAGGTAGTATAAATAAAAACACAGCAGACACCCTACAAAAGTAAGTTTATGAAAAGTCTCAATGAAGATGAAAACTATTCGTTGTATAGGATATTAGACTTTAAGTATAAAGTCAGAGAATACCTTAACAGAGACGGATTGAAAGTCTGTTAGTTTTTAAAATACGAGAGGTCTTTAAATTAAGCATAACTTAGTACATTTTATTGCCCAAGGTTGCGTAAACCAAATTAAAAAATGTCTAGAGTGGGAAATTCTCTCAGTTAGTATTTCAGTAGGATTCCTTCTATCACTAATTTTTTTATATTTAAAATTTTTATTTTCCATCCCTTGCATATTTTATTGAAGAATGATTGTGGATTGAAATTACGTCTAACAAGGGAGTAAAGAAGAACGTTAAGTTAATTGAAAATTATTGTAATTGCTTTTTGTCTACCTGGCCGAACACCACAGCCTCATCTCTCGGGCCAGTTATTAGCTAACAAGTTTATGAACTCTGGAAAACTAATGCGCCTGCCCACCTCCTTCCTTAAAATCAATGCGATAAATTAGAGTGGTTTTGTTTCAACATCGCCATTTTCACGGTCATGACTCTTGGAAGGGAAAAAATTGATAAAAGCTGTTTTTTTCTTCACTTCGAGACGAAAAAATTAACTCACGGCTCCGAGAGCACGACGTGAAAATTCGCACGATCCTTGGAAATGCAATTAAAAGGGAAATTAATTTTGTTGCCGACTTACTTCTCGCCCGGGAGTGAAAAGGTGGAATTTCAGGAGGTGAAGCTTAATGACTCCCGGTAACGATTCCTGCCCGAAGAACTCAGAGCCATACTTTCGATGGAACCGAAACTAAAAATTCATGACCATTTATAAACAATTGGCTTTCTGTTGCGACATATTAAATAACAAATTGAATCCGTCTTATTAAAGACTTCATTAAAAAATTTACAGCGGATCAAGAAGTACTGGAAATTATTAAAGCTGAATAGGTATTTGCCTTTAATTAGCGCATCGTTTGGCATTGATGTCTAAAGAGGTGGTAAAAAATGTCTTCCCCTGGAAAGGAATAAAGACTAAGGACAAGGTAATTTGCCGAAGATTGTTCATTGTCGCCCTACATGACAAGAAGAAAGTGATAAAAGTCCAGTAGGCTGGTGAATGAACTTACGCCCCGACAATTAGAGTAGAAATTTACGACTATCATTTAAAAAGTATGATTTACGAAGATGCACCAAAAATGAGATAAAATCTTAATAGCGAGATACTACATGGTTCCTATACAGTTGATTCAAGGATAAAATGGATGAAAATCATAACTGCGCATTATTTAGAACTAGAAATTAGCACTTAATAGCGTTCAGTCAGAAAGAATGTTGATATCCGAAAAGGAAACATTTTTGGTTAACGTAATAAGTTTCTGATCCAATAAGTTAATGATCAATTACACACCTCTTACAATTATCTCAATCTGCTCTCTCTCTCTCTCTCTCTCACTCTCTCCTTTCTCTCTCCTCCCCCATCACTTTCTCTTCTCACTTTTGTTATTTCTCTCCTATTTCACTCTCGTACTTTCTCTGGTCCTCTCTCACAGAGACGCACACTTCCTTTTTTAATCGATCTCTTTTATCTTTGTTTCTCTCTCTCACTCTCTCTCTCTCTCTCTCTCATCTAGTTCTAGCTTCTTTCTCTCTTCATCCCTCTTCCTCTATATATCTATTTTGAAAACTTTCTCTAGTTGTCACTTTCCCTTTCTCTCTCACTTTATTTTATTATTTCTTTATTTCCTCACGTTCTCTCTCTTTCTCTTTCTATCTTTTTCTCTGTCTCCTTCACTCACTTTCTCTCTCTCTCTCTCTCTCTCTCTCTTTCTGTCTTTCCCCATCCCTCACCTAGTTTCTTTCTCTCTTCATCTTTCTTCGTCTATTAATCTCTTTTTACAATATACACTTTTTTTCAGTCTTTGTTTCTCTCTTTCTTTTTTCTTTATTCTCTTTCTATTTTATTCTTTCTCTCTCTCGCATCTAGTTTCTTTCTCTCTTCATCAATCTATCTATTTTTAAAACTTTCTATAGGTGTCACTTTCTTTTTTTTTAATTTATTTTATTATTTATCTATTTTCTCTCTTTCTCTTTCATTCTCTCTCTCACACCTAGTTTCTTTCTCTCTTCATTTCTCTATTTTTTTTTACTTTCTCTATCCCTTTTCGCACTCTTTTCTCTCTCTCCCATCTCGTTCTTTCTCTCTTTATCTCTTTTAATCTATTTATCTCTTTTTAATACTTTCGCTAATTGTCACTACCTTTCTCTCTCGCATTATTTTATTATTTCTATGTTTGCTCCTTTTCTCTTTCCTCTTTTTTCTTTATCTATCTCCTATCTTACTCTCTCAATTTCTTCTCTCTCTCACTCTCTCTCTCTCTCTGTCTTTCTCTCACTGAGGCAACTAAAAGCCTCTTTCCTTTCTTTAATTGGTTTCTTTTAACACTTTTTCTTTATTTGTGGTGTACTATTCTATTACATCTGTATATTTTTCTGTGTTCATGTCTCTCCTCTTCAGTTAGTTTATTCTCTTTCATCTATCTATCTTTTTTGAAAATTGTTTCTAATTGTCCCCTTTTCTCTCACTTTATTTTATTATTTCTCTATTGTCTCTTTTTCTTTCTTCTCTCTTCCTATCTTTCGTTTCTTTGGTCTCTTTATCTTGTTTTCTTTTGATGGCTGGTCATTTTTTTCCAAAGGGTCCTATAAAAAGGTATGTTATCTGAATATGTTTATGTTTGTAGTTTAAAAACTTTCATTGGTTATTTGGCCAATGGACTTGCCGTTTATAAACTTACCTGTTGTTGAATGGACGGTCAAAAATAGATAGAAATGTTAAAACATGATGTCAAGAGAGTCAAATTGTGAGCTGAAGTCCATGTTTTGTTACATTTTAAATAATATAATGACAAAATAGGCTAAGTTATAAATTATTTCTTTTCTCCTATTAAAAGATGTATTGTATCTAGTTATATTTAGGATGAAAGTGTGTTTTGATAAAATCTATTTTCGCAGAGCGTTTTGACAAATGGTTAATTTAATCGGACGAAGGCACACTTTATAGGGGAAAACATCAAAATGTGTTATCCACTGGGCCATCCCCGCAGTCCTGGAGGTGAAAGTGTAGGTTCGGCATGGCCTGCGGTCAGTCAGGGCCGTCCTAATCACCGACCAACACGACTCCTCTCATTATACATTCAATTTGCAAATTCATTTCACTTCTCTATATATATGTATGTACGTATATATAAACCCTCCCCATTGTTTTGTCGACCACTTGGGACAATGGACGCGGAAATTGGACTCTGGCGAGTGCCAGGCAAACTCGACCGCCGCCCATTCAACTCATCTTCAAGATAAATCTGTTTAAACGAAGGGCGTTACCGGAATTGTTTATTAAATGACGCCATTTGTTTTACGCCGGTTTACAGTATATTCGAGGGTTACTTTATCAAGTGTAAAAACAGCGGTGCTTGACTTTTTTTTTGTCTGTTTGTAAAGAAGTAAGAGAGATAAGCGGTACAGTTAAAAATATTTTAAAAAATTATTACCATAAATTATTTATCTCGCTTTGTTTTCTCAATTAACATGTTTGCGAAGGGAAAACTTCATATGTGAAACTAATTCTCATGAAAATTTGAAAAGTGCAAAAATAAAAATCTAATGATAAACTCGCCATCTTTATCATTTCAAGTAAAAGGAATTATTAGGGGCAGAGAGAAAAAGAGAGAAAGAGACCATTTGAAAAAAAAATATAGTATTAATATCTAGCAAGCTAATTATTATAAATTATTAATTTAAAAAAAATAGATAAATTAATCCCTATTTATAAGATGATGTTTTTATGCATCACGTTATTTCATGGAGTTGGAAACTTCTCTCTCTTTCTCACTCCATCTCTCTCTTTCTGTCCCTAACGGCGGTAATCTTTCCTTTGCAATATAACTCTTCTGAAAATTGTCATAAAGTTTCCAACTCCATGAAATAACGTGAGGCAAAAAAAACATCATCTGATAACACAGGGATTAATTTATCAATTTTTTTATATTAATTAATAATTCATAATCATAATCTTGTTAGATAATATTGTTTTTCTTCAAATGGTCTCCTCGCTCTTCGGTTCTCTCTCTCCCCCTCACTCTATCTCTCTCTCTCGCTCTCTCTCTCTCTCTTTCTCTCTCTCTCACCTACTAGTCACTTTCCCTTTCTGTCTCACTTTAGTTTCTTATGTATCTATTTTCCCTCTTTCTCTTTCACTCTCTCCCTCTCACACACTTAGTTTCTTTCTCTCTTCATATTTCTATTTTTTTAATTTCTCTATTTGTCATTCTCCTTTTCTATCTCACTTTTTGTTGTTTTTCTGCCTCACGTTATTTCATGGAGTTGGAAACTTTATGACAATTTTCAGAAGAGTTATATTGCAAAGGAATGATTACCGCCGTTAGGGGCAGAAAGAGAGAGAGGGAGAGAGACAAAGAGAAAGAGAAAGAGAGAGAGAGAGAGAGAGAGAGAGAGAATGAGCGGAAGAGAGAGGAGACCATTTGAAGAAAAATATATTACCTAACAAGATAATGATTATAAATTATTAATTAATATGTAATAATTGATAAATTAATCCCTGTTTTATAAGATGTTTTTTCTGCCTCACGTTATTTCATGGAATTGGAAACTTTATGACAATTTTCAGAAGAGTTATATTGCAATGGAAAGATTAGCGGCGTTAAGGGCAGAAAGAGAGAGAGGGCGAGAGAGAGAGAGAGAGAGAGAGAGAGAGAGAGAGAGAGAGGAAGATAGAGAGACCATTTGAAGAAAAAATATAGTATCTAACAAGATAATGATTATAATTATTAATTAATATTAAAACATTTGATAAATTAATCCCTGTTTTATAAGATGACGTTTTCCTGGTTCCACGTTATTTCATGGAGTTGGAAAATTTATGTCCATTTTCAGAAGAGTTTTAATGCAATGAATAATAAAACCATTGTTGGACAATTTGGCCCTATCTGGTTGGAAGGATTTTAATTAATTCATAATGACAATAACCATTATTCTTTTATAACAGGAAAAGCAAAACAGTTCCCTGTAATGCCAGTGTTATTTCCCTTATTTCCTCAAAGCCCAATAACAATATATCAGGTAGGTTCGGCCATCGTTTTCCCCGTAAAAACCAGTGAATACGACCCGAAATGGAGATTGCTTTCGCAAACAGACGTTCAACTATGCAAAAAAAGCGGAGAACTCTTGGTACTTTCCTATCTTTTTGTTTATTGCATGTTCCGGCGTTAGTGTAGTCCAGACTTGCTTTTTAACTGCCTCTCACGTCGTATCTTTTATTGTTTTCGGAGTTAGAAACGGATTAGAACTGTTTCCGAATGGATTTAAACTCGTAACAGGCGATTTGCCCCGTTGTTCGACTGCCTAATCCGGCTGGGAACGGTGTATAAAACCACAGTTTTAACGAAGTTCTTTACACATGAGTACCAATTTGGTCTTTTCAACAAATAACAACTACGTTTTATTAAATCAATCCGATTAATCCATTTAACGATATAAATACAGCTACGTAAATTTGAAAATTTTATATGGCCTGTTTTTACTGTTCTAAGTTCTAACGGTAAAATAAAATTAAAAGTTCTGGATATTAGAACTTAACGAAAATGGAATATTAAGTCAATACTGATATAGACTGATGTAGGTTAAACACCCAGTCACGTGATCAGTGTCGATCAGTACAACATAATTTAAGAATGATCACGGGAGTTGATATTTTCCAGAAATGTGCCATTCGCAAAGTTAAGTCCAGCCATACATTTTTATCAATTGGAAAAATTGAACTTCAAGTACTAATCGATGATCGATAGATAGAGACTAGCGTGCTTGAGCATTACAGGAGAAATGAGACTGCCCTGGAAGTGGTGAAAACACTACATCTTCGTCAGACCGAGGGTAGAGCCGCAATCCACAGGCTGATACTGTTTCTCCTACTGTCTACTACTCCACACATCCCATAGGGTAGGTAACCTTCCCTATGGGCCTAGGCAAGTACTACCGTCAGCTTCGGTGCCTGGGGTAACCAATGATGGAGGTAAAATTTCCCTGCCTTCTTTCCCCTTCCTTATCCTTACCTTTTTCTTTCCCTTCTCCCCTCTGCTTTGGCAGAGGTTTACTGAACCCGCACACCTCCGGCAACGGGTGCATCAGTAAGGGGTTCGTATGAACTCCCGGGTGGGCGATCAGTACCACCTTAAAAATAATTACAATTAATTAAGGTTTTTAGTTGAGATAAAAAGTCAATGGCACGAGCGGGATTCGAATCCACCATCTTCGGCTAGATACGCCGCTGCTCTACTACTTTCTTGTAGTTCGTCGTTCTCTCTCGTTCATAAATCATGATTCTGACTTTAGAATGAGGCTATTGTCCCAACATGCCACTAATTGATTTATGATTTTTAGGTAAAGTGTGACTGAAACGAAAAAAAGTGTCACGAGCGGGTCTCGAACGCACGAACTCTCTACACCGGAGTATATTTATTTATTTATTTATTTATTTATTTTTTTTTTTTTTTTTTTTTTTTTTTTTTTTTTTTTTTTTTTAACGAGGGTTCGCAACAGCAGAGGTCATATAAACCCTCAGGGTACCGGTGTTTTTGAAAAAAAGCCCATTTGTAAGTATGTCGGGTTCGAATGCAGGGCCGCTGGATTCGAACCCGGGACCTTTACCTTACAGTGATGAGCGCCGTGTCAAAGACTAAACCTTGCGGCCACCGACGCCCCTACACCGGAGTATAGATTGGGAGGTCGTGGGTTCGAGTCCCGCACGTAAAACTAATTTGTCAACTCAACCACACTTTACATAAAAATTATTATTCAATTTAAATAATCCCTTTGGTTACAATTTAGGGCAAACTAAAAACACATAGATTAAGTAAATATAGTAGCGCCTACAATCTTAATATTAGATTGGTTCAATAACGTAAAATATTCAAGGGATCGTAAATTAGTTGGAATTGTTGTGTAAGATATCTTGGTGGAAAAGAGAAAACCGGAGCCGACACGTGTTTTTTATCCTCGTGGCACACGTGTGTTGTAAATGGTGTTCGGCCGGGGGATCGCTGACTTTTCAATTGCACCCTTCCTAATTCTTAACCGATATCGGTTCGAGTGAGAAATTTCCCCCTTTCCAAACCCGAACATTATGCTTTATGCTCGACGAAAATTTCAAGAATAAAACAAAAGTCTCGCTGGGATTGTTTTTAACAATAGCTGATGTTAAAATCATCAGTAATGCATTTTTTTCTGATCATGTAAACAGATCTATTAACCACAGTAGTTCATACAACGACGTACTATTTATTTAAATTTAAATACACAATAACATTTACGTTTTGTCTGTAGAACTAAAAAAACTAATATTTTGGGAAGGATTACTTTTAGTTACGGCAATAAATACTATCACTAATTTATTTAATGACGTTTTCACTTATTTATTGATTTGCAAATCAAATTTTGTACATCCGTAAGATATCAGTGTAAAATTCATCTGTATAACGTTTTAAATTTATCGCCTTATTGTACAAAATATACGTCTAGTATATAACATACCTTGATGCTTAAAAAAGCTCGCGCTTGCCTTCCCTTGGCTTGTCCGTTTTAGTGGTAATCATTAAATCGTGAACCTTCATTGGCTTTCCTAACCTTTCCATAGCCCCGTCTTCCCAACCAAACACTAATCCTTCCTAATCTAATGAAAAAATGTATATTCTGTCCAAAAGCATATTCATGTTAAAAAGAGATTACCCTAGGTCACAATTAATATAGATCAATTAGTACGTTAATAAATAGAGATATTCTTCATCAGCATCAATTGAGAGTAGGGGGACCGCGGTAGCCGAGTGGTTAGCATGAGAGACTCTCACGCCGCGGTCGTGGGTTCGATTCCCACCGTCGCCTATGGCCCTTTTTTCACAATAACCCCCCCCCAAATTTGAACACACATATACGAATTGTCACATGGCTAATAGGCATAGTTCATAACCCAAAAAAAAGAAAAAAAAATCAATTGAGAGTAATTTTTAAAAAACACCGTACATTGTTTTAGAATTTTTCATTCAATTCGATGCAATATCATATGTTCAGTTTTCATGGTAAAATTAGGCATAGACATTAGTTGGCTAAGACAAAAAGTAAAGAATGACTTAACTATGAATATATATGTTTTTTTAAAAACACTTTAAACGGGAGTCAGTAAATTAAAGAAACATTGAAAAAATGAACATGAACGAGTTTGTCATATATTATGTTTAAAAAGAATCGAGGGCGAAACGGTCGACAAATAAACTTCATTTAAAAATATAATTGCAGCTCAACATAAGACTCACAAAAAATGGTTTATACTTTGTATATTTAAAAAAATATTTCGTTTTAAAAGAAAGCATTTGGAACATTTCAAACACTCTCTCTCTCTCTCTCTCTCTCTCTCTCTCTCTCTCTCTCTCTCTCTCTCTAAATGTGTAAATATGTGTGTAAGATATATATTTAAAAAATTAATGATTTAATTGATTTTAAGTTAGCTTGTATCATCCTCAACTGTTAAAAATGAAAAACCTACATACGTATGTATAAATATATAAAATAAAGATTTGATATACATAATATAAACATTAAATATAAAACGAAGCAATTACAAATTATAAAACATACAATCACAATATTTAATGATTCTTGTGCAATTAAAAGTGCAAGAGTGTATTCAAAATTACCAATTGAAATTCTGCATTGTAACAAAATAAGTATGTTTAGAAAAAACTAAAATAATTATTTTATATCAAAATACGTACAAAAGTATTAAACTGTAATATTAATTTTTTTTTCCTCAATGAAGTACAAACATTGTCATGTTAAGATGTTGATGATGTATCTTTACAACGGACACTTACGTTTATAATGTTAAACCCTTACAAATGTCTATTGTTTGTTTTATTTTCTGACAGAAGATACGTTTGTTATAATTTAAAGATAATTTTTTTTAATGTGCTAATCCACTGTAAACAAGTATACCGTTTGTAAGAGATAATTAATTTGTTCACGTTTTTCTGTATAGAAGATTGAGTAAAGTTTATAAAATCGAATTACACTTTAGGTGTAAGAGTGGTCCTAGAGATCAAACCTTGAGCGATTGTTAAATAAAGCGATGATTAATTAATCAATCAATCTCTTCTTTCTCTCACTCTCTCTCACTCTCTCTCACTCTCTCTCTCTTTCACTCTCTCTCTCTCTCTTTCTCTCTCTCTCTCTCTATCTCTATCTCTATCTATCTATCTATCTATCTATCTATCTATCTATGTATCTATCTATCTATCTATCTATCTATCTATCTATCTATCTATCTATCTATCTATTGGGTTGTCCGGAAAATAATGCAGGATTTTGGTATTAAACAAAAAAATCTNAATGAGTAATCCTGTAAACGTAAACAGAATATTTTATATAGATTTTTTTTAATGAAAACTTAAAATCCTGCATTATTTTCCGGACAACCCGATATCTCTATCTATCTATCTATCAATCTATCTATCTTTCGCCTTCTATTTATACACATTTACTTCAAAATTTGGATTAAAAATTAAGATACACTCACGGCTCAGACGTTAGACTAAACCATCACGACGTGCCGTTCGTGCGAACATGATGAACTTCGCGCCGTGAATGTCCGCGCTTTATATTTAACTCTTTATCCCTCTATTTCTATGTTCTCTCTAGCTCCCTCTTCCCCTCTCTCTTTCACTCTCTCTCTCTCTCTCTCTCTCCCTCTCTCTCTCGCTCGCCCCCTCTTTCGCGTTCTATTTATACACATTTACTTAAAAATTTCGGTTAAAAATGAAAAGACACAATCACGGCTCAGACAATAGACTAAACCATCACGACGTGCCTGTCTTGCGAACCTGCTGAACTCCGCGCCGTGAATTTCCGCACTATCCTTTTCACTCTTTATCCCTCCATTTCTATGTTACCTCTTATCTCCCTCTCCTCTCACCCTCTCTCTGTCTCCCTCCCTCTCTCTCCCTCTCCTCTCTCTCTCTCTCTCTCATTCTTTTTTTCACTTTCATTACCTTTCTCATTTTCTTTAACTCTTTCTTTATTTCTATTTATCTTGTTTTATAAGCCATCTAACAATATTTCTCTTTATCTATATCTTGGTAAAATTTATTAATAATTATCACTTTATTGCAGGAAATTGTTTAGGATTCAATAAATAACTCTTACGAATGGCCATAAACGAATGAACTAACTCTATTTACCATATATGTGCACACTCTCGATATATTCATCTATCCATTTTTTTATCTACCACAATCTACATTACGCAGTGACCTAATAAAACATCATCATAGATCTATATAAATATATCCGTTCTAATTAGTAATAGAAGATAATTACTTGTATGTTTTGTCTGCGGTCTACACACCTATGAGTTTTACTCCTCAAGATGTTTGTAATGAACGTTTAATTTAAATTTTTTTTTTTATTTTTTTTAATAGTTAATGTTTTTTGACTTTTTGTTCTAGGTTGAGCAGTTTTTTCCGTGTGATGTATGTGAGTCTTCTGAACAAACTAAAGTGCGTCCTTCCAAACACATAGTCACATCTTAGTCTACGCTCTCTACTTTGTACTTCTACACAAGTTCGCAACGGCCTCAAAATCCCCTTCGTTAATAAATTCATTCTCACTAAATTTTCCAAATTCCATGAAAAACTATCCTCACATCGAGACACATTAGCTCGATCTATGTACAATATTACCCATCTCCAGAACCCAGTAAGGCGATTGAAGCGGAGATGACACGAGTAGCTCCTTATGAATGGTTCATAAATAACTATTCAGAAGGATAGGAGAGCAACAATAGAGATGAATATCATGAATATTTCTCTCTCATTACATAATGTATATATTTGAACAAAGGTAATTAAAAAAATAAAAAAGGTTAAGCAGTTTTTCAGAAATACAGAGGTGACACAAGTAAGTTGACGCCCTGTATATAAATTACATAATTTTTTTCAATTAATTAATATTTATGAAAGGTATTGGTCGAGATAAAAAGTCAGTGTCACGAGCGGGATTCGAACTTTTTGAATTTTCCCTCCTTTTTGACATTTTTCAAATGCTGTGTAACCTACTCGATTCTCGGCGACAAATGAAATGCCTCTTGCTCTCGTGAAGATATCCTTCAGTTTAATTATTAAATACATTACAGTTGGTGGTCCGATTGACCAATTAACATTTTTCTATTAATTAATATTTATGAAAGATATTGTTCGAGATAAAAAAGTTGGTGTCAAATAAATGGCAAAAAGGATGGAAAATTCGAGAGGTGAAGTTGAGATGACAAGTTGGTATCCGAGTGGGGTCGAATCCCGCTCGTGACACTGACTTTTTTATGTCGACCAAGACCTTTCATAAACATTAATTGAAAAATTTTAATTGGTCAGTCGGACCACGAACTGTAATGGATGTAAAAATTATATCATAATGAACATTACTAATATTAAAGTATCTTTTTGAAATGTTTACACATTCGTATTGCAGTTTAGTCCAATACGGTAAATTTAACATGTGATTGTTAATTTAGAAAAAATGGAGCACATTCTTCTTATGTAGGAAGGATTAAGTTGTGAAATTGAAATTAGAGCAGTTTTTCTCAAATTGCTGTATAATATGAGGCTTGTCGCTAACACAATCTTTTGTTTGGCTTTTCTGTTTGACAATGTCGTATCGCAGGATGACGCTGGAAAAGACTTAGGGGATGGCGACTTAAAAATAATAGGGGGTCAGTATGCGAGCAAAGGTGAATTTCCATACACCGTCGCCCTGAAGAGTCATGCGAGATGCGGAGGGACGCTGGTGAAGCTGGATGCGATCATAACGGCCGCAAGTTGTTTTTATAACGGAGATCAAAAAGTCGAAGCGTCGACTGTAACGGTAATAGCGGGTGCTTTGAGCATCGCGGATCCAAAAGAGACGGGCTATCAGGAGTCGAAATTAGCCCGTTTCAAAACGCACGAAAAATACACGGGGAAAGGCAGTGGACACGACATAGCGATAGGCGCTCTCGAAAAAGCGTTCGTTCAAAGCGCAAATGTGAAAACTGCGGTCTATGCTTCGAGTAAACCGGAAGGCCTAAAAGACGCCTTGTACACTATCATCGAGGAAGACACTTCTTGCGTCGGATTGGGCTGGGGCAACACAGGCGCTTTCGTCTCAGATGAAGTGTCAGGGGGTGCAGAAAGCTTGAAAATGGTCGAAATGAGAGTACTTCCTCAACGCGAATGTCGTACTGCCCCGGGCATGGAAGCTAACGAGGTTTGCATCGCGACAAGAAGATCTGCGGACAAGGGCATAACTGATGGCGATGCTGGCACTACATTTGCATGCCAGGGCAAATTCTTCGGCTTGAACAAAGGGCCTTCCAAATACAAGATCGACCAGAAAGAGTACGAAGGTGCCATCGTCACGGTGATCTGGCCGTACGTCAATTATTTCGGCTTGGAATTAAATGTCGCCACTTCTTACTTACACGAACACACATTTAATCTCGTCCTGTTTTCATTTATTTTCGTCACTACAATCAATCGGGTAATACACTAACATAAATGCTTTATATCTCTTTTTTTCATACAAGCAACAACACCTCTGAACCTAGACGCGGTTTGGCCCTGGAAGTGTGAATGAATCAATTATATACTGAAACGCACTGAATGAAACATATGGAGTCCATTTGTCATGTTCGGTCTGGTTCGATCAGTGATGATATCGATTTTATCATTCTGAAATCAAATCCCTATTGCATGGGTTAACCAACTCCTGACATGAAGCTCAACGAAGGGTCTTTCATTCTAATTGGCCGCATCCCTACTCGTTTCTTGTGGGTGAAAAGATGTAAAGAAGGGAGGACGAGAATGGTAGACAGAAAGAAAAACATAGAGCGACAAAGAGAGGGAGTTTGAGAGAGTGAGTGAAAGAATAATACAAAGAGAGAGTGAGAAAGAGTGTGTGTGTTTGTTTGTGTACGTGTGTGTGCGAATGTGTGTGTGTAGGTCCTCTTAGGTTTTTCTCGCTATCATCAGCGGTGGGTTTGTGGTTTCTCGCTTTCTTTCTCTCTCTCTCTCTCTCTCTCTCTCTCTCTCTCTCTCTCTCTCTCTCTCTCTCTCTCTCTCTCTCTCTCTCTATTTTATTTATTTATTTTTATTATTACCGTTATTTGTAAGTGTTCTTATAGTGTGATTTTCCTTCTTTTAAAACCAAAAAGACAAATTATACATAGCCTGCATTTCATAGTACTTCATACCAAAGAAAAATGGCACTTAACCTTTAAAAGTCTTTTTTCTCCTCTCTCTCTATCTATCTCGCTTTCTCTCACTCCTCTCTCTTTCTTTATCTCTCCTATCCCACTCTCTCACTTCTTTCTCTCTCTTNATTTGGTTTAAAAACGAAGAGAATACTATCACGGCTCAGACATTAGACTAAACCATCACGACATGCCGTTCGTGCGAAACTGATGAACTTGGCGCCGTGAATGTACGCAATTTCTCTAATTCACTCTTCATCCCTCCATTTCCATCTTCTTTCTCCCTTTCTCTCTCGCTCTCGCTCTCTCTCACTCTCCCTCTCTACCTCTCTGACACTCCTTCTCACTCTATCTCTCTCACACACTCACTCAGCTTTTCTCTCTCATTTTCTCTCTCTCTCTCTCCCTTACTCCCTCGCTCCCTCTCTGACCTCCTTCCCTCGCTCTCACACACTGACTCAGCTTTTCTGTCTCATTCTCTCACTCTATCTCTCTCACACACTCACTCAGCTTTTCTCTCTCATTTTCTCTCTCTCTCTCTCCCTTACTCCCTCGCTCCCTCTCTGACTCTCCTTCCCTCGCTCTCACACACTGACTCAGCTTTTCTGTCTCATTCTCTCTCTCTCTCTCTCTCTCTCTCTCTCTCTGGACTCTACTTCTCTCTCTTCTCTCTCTTTCTCTCTCTCTCTTTCTCTCTCTCTCTCTCTCTCTCTCTCTCTCTCTCTCTCTCTCTCTCTCTCTCTCTTTTAAATTCTATATCATTATCTTTCTTAATCCCTCAGTTTTCCCTATCTCCCTTTCTATTTCTCCGTCACACACTCGCTTTTTCTATTGTTTCCCACTTTTTCTATGCATTTGACTTAGTCGAGGGGTCTCAACACCCCGCAAATCCTATGGGGAATCCTCAAAACTATTACGTGTGTATAATTTTTTATAAGATTATTCTTCAAAAATTATTGCAGAAAGGCCAATTGGACGAATTCATGTATTATTTGCCCCCCACTCCAGATGTAAATATTATTTTCAAATTTATAATTTACACCGACCTCAGTGAAATCAAGTGCTCAATTTGTCTGTGTTTTGTTCTTACCAACATTTAAAGTACAGTATCATATGTTGGTAGTTAAGGATTAGCCCTGGACGCTAAAAAAAAATTTATTAGAAACTTTAGATGACTGTGATAGTTTAACGCGTGGAAAATGCATACATATTTATTTAGAACTACAATTGATATATTATGGCAAGGATTAGAAAACCTGTCAAACACCAAAAGATACGAAGCGATGGAACTGTTCCCGACGATTTCAGGTTTAAATTAAAGTACTCCAAGTATGGCCAAATCGGTGTGAAGATAATTGTAGATATGTTGTTTATTGTGATGGCGTCTCGATCCACACCAAAGTATCTTCTTCCGCAGACGAGCGGGTTGCCGAAATCGCCACCGATCGCCCTAACCTTTTCTGGTTCAGCGGACTGGGCGCAAATGACAGGTTCATTTACATTCCCGGATATATTTTGACAACCCGAATCAGGCAAAATATATATCTCGATAACTTGCATGGAATAAACTAATTTCTTGGTTCCAATCAATCCGAAACCTATCATCCAACATCTAGAGCCCGCTTTTTGAGTTTCATGAAAAGAATCTTCCATCTCTTCTGCCGAATGAAAGGGAAATACGGAATAAGGTTTCAGCGTCGGACTCTCTTCGAAGGAAAACAGTAAGCGTGCCATGCCTATGTCGTACTCGGTCCGGTAGGAACTGTTGGTTCTTATGAAGAGATATTTTTCATGTCTGATTAAGGTCGATACGCCGATTGTCTGTGCAGTCGAGTCAGCCAGATTGACTGCACCGGCGATTACTTGCACTTTGCTCAAAGATACCAACCTATTCGCACGATAAAAGCAACGGGTCGCAGTCAGCACCGTCTTCAAATCCACAAGTACACCGCTGCATAGGAATTGACCTCGAACGCATACTACATACGGAAATTCTTCCTGGTGAGCTCTGCGTCCACCGATTATCTTGGATTCTAGCTCATTCACTCCGATCACACTGCAAACCGACAACAGAAAAAGAATAGCGCATAATAATAACGCATGTTTTCTTGATGAACATGATAATTGACTTGAAAAAGAATTCATAAACATGGGAACATTCAGATAAAAGCATATGTTAACTGTTATATCGTGCCTTGGATTCATGTGTTGGATTAAATAATTATACCGTATAGGTTCATTTCTGTGCTAAGTGAATAGTTGTGTTTTTCTTAATTTTTAAACTATTTTATTTTGAGGGTGTACATACTCATACATAATACAACTATTGCATAATATCTGTTTCTCTCGGTCATAACACTGACGGTATGGCGAGCATTGCACGACCCGAAGGATTAAGAGACCAGTGTGTCTTTCGAGACCATTTTCTCAAGATGGCAAAAAGTATAGAGAGCTTAGGCGGTAGGGTTAGGATGGATCGAAATACTACTGTGAAACTTTTGGCATCAGGAACGGATCAGTTCTGACGCTGACGACGTGGTAACGAGCTTTGACAGTTCACGACAATACGATGGGCTGGATACTGGATAACTTGGTGGAGTTTTGAAGGTCGACTCAGATTTCGAACTTAAAAATCTTGGATTCAACCCGTTATCTAGGTATGACATGCAAGACCTAGTCTAAGTATAAGACTTAACTCGACGATAGTTCCTATTTGTTGATGTACCATGTAAGGCAAACACGTTTTTTCAATGTAGATGTACACTGTTTGTATTTTTCTTCTTTCATTCTTGCCCTCTACTTATTACACCACTCTTTGATAAGTTTACTATGTTCTTAGACGGTGTATTGCGTGTCATATCGTTAATTGTGGCGTTGGAATGTGTAGAAAAATCAGGAACAAATACAGGTTGGGACCAAGAATGTTCCTTTGTGGGGCGTGGCTTGTATTTGCTGAAGTCGAATTAAATATTATTACAGGGAATAAGCAATGGATTAAAACCGGGTAATTTCATAAAGAATGCTTAGGTGCCATTCTCTATAAGTCTATAACATCCAGGCACCCATCCAATCATTGGGTTAGGGTTCTGAACACAGCTGGGCCTATAGGAAGGACGCAGTTGGGAGGTCAGTGAGCTGTAGGGACGAGACTACGGAATACCTCCATAAAAGAGTATAGTGTAGGATGGTATTATATATTGTCAAAAATACTATAACTTTCAGAGGAAGGTTTCAAAGTGTAGATAACTAGGTCATCTAGGTCATATACAGAGGGCTGTTCTCCTTAAGGATTTCTTCAGGCTAGAATTCTGGTTGGACTCCTGACGGGGCAATACATTCCCGCATACTCGGTCGTCGTAAAAAGGACAGTGAGGATCTTTAACCGCACCTACCCTATTCCTTATCGGACGTTTCGATTCTCAAGATGAGAGCTGACGCACCTCCGCATACGACAGAATAGTGTTACTGCATTGGTGTAGAGGCAGCTCAGCCACGAAGGGCCAAGGCAACCTCGCTCCCCGCTTGCCCATTCCGAGTGGTCGGGTCTGCATTGAGCATCAGACCGTATGCCCGCGCAAAGGGCTACCTAAGCCGAAATACATCAGCTCGGTCTCCCGCGCACTCCCTAGATAGAGAAGGCCACTCTATCTCCCAGAGTATCGGGGCTTCTTTAACGTAGAAACTACCGGATCCTCTCCGGCCGCGGTTTCGTTTAAAGTGTAATTGCTAACCACCGCCTACGGTAAAAGCCTCCAATCGAGCTCCGCATACACCTACGTGCAAAGCATACTCGAGTAGGAGCAACCGATTCACTACCCGTTCCCATCCGCCTCTACTCACGCATTCGAGGGACTTTTCAGCATAATCATAGCATCCGCCGTATCCCGTGAGACCGGGTGTATAACGGTGTATAACTCCTGACTGTGCAGATTCTGCCAGGAAAAGGAGAGGACCGCAGAACACAATTTATGTTTCTGTGAAGGTATGTGTAGGTGCAGGTTCTTGCAACTAGGACAAAAAACCACAAGCAAGATCCTACACCAAGGCAAAGCTGTGGAGGCTGGTTAATAGCCTGAAGCTGGCCAGTGAGTTATAATTAACAGAGGAGCACAATAGATCTATTTAGGTCAAGGTGCAGTAGGCCTTGTGGCCGCCTCTTTTATCCCTATCGGGTTGGAAGACAAAATTGCTCTATCAAGTCCCCCAAAGAAAGTCGACAGTATAAATTATGATACATAGGATGGAATCAATACTGTTCATTTTTAAGACGCTGACTTTAAGACACTTGACTTTCTAGTGTATTATAAACGATTATTGCATTTTCAGTTTCGTTTATTGAGAGAAAATGCCCTACCAAAATAAAGAGATCCGAAACGATTATTAATTTTATAAGAACCCACATTTCTTCAAATTTTTCAATAAACCTCATAAAATATAGATTCTTAAGCCTCAGTAAAGGAGGTTTTGAATAACCTATTTTTTAAAAAAAATTCTATAAAGTATAACCAAATTTTGATCATTCCATTGTGAAATAAGAAAGCACGTGCAACGGCGGCCGCAACGGTTTAGGCGTTGACACGGCGCTCATGGTAAAGGTCCCGGGTTCAATTCCAGCGGCCCTGCATTCGAACCCGACGTACTTACAAATGGGCTTTTTTTCAAAATCACCGGCACCCCGATGGTTAATATAACCTCTGCTGTTACGAACCCTCGTAAAAAAATTTATTTTTGTTTTATTATTGTTTTATTTTTATTTTATTATTTTATTTTATTTTTTATTTTTTTATATTTATGTACGTCTAATATTATTTATGTACATATTTAAAATAGGAGGTAGATCAAAATCCGCCTTAATATTAATGCATTTAACTCAATGTTCAATTTTACATTTTTTAATTTCAAATTTCTCCAACCAATTTAGTTCCCTCCCTTTGTTGAAACTATGCAACACTCTTGTATTTAAATTTAAATTGAAATCGTGTTTTGTTTGTTTTAGATGGTCCTTAAATTCCGAAAATTTGTTCGATTTAGGCTCCTGAAGTTTCGTTTTTATTTCTCCACCTCTTTGACCTATATATTTAATGTCGCAATCGTTATAATTAAGTTTGTAAACCTCGCTTTTTGCCAAGTTGTCTACTTTATCTCTAGGTTTTGAGAGGGTGTTTTTAAGAAAACCCGTACTTCTAAAAGCCATTTTAAAACCTTCTCGTCTAAGAATTTTAGCTACTTTTTTAATTCACCAATATATGGCAAACATCGGAAAACTAATGGATTCATTTATGGTGGGGTGGTTGAGCCCTATTGTTGCTTCTTTTATAGTTAACTTTTTTATTCTTTTATCTAGCAACCTATCAATAAATATTTCTTGATGTCCATTGTTTTTTACTAAAGTTTTAATAGTTTCTAATTCTTTTTTTATAATTATCGGGTGTTAATGTTGCGATGTGTTATCTTAGTAGTGTAACTTCTTCGTAGTTAGTTTTTCAAAAACTTCTCAACCTATAAATTAAAAACTAAAAACAGGTACCGTTTATTACGTTCAAAAGACTAATGCGGTTGCAATAGGTTCAGAAGAATATATTAGAAGCGGTTAACATGAAATACAGCAATTCTCAGCTTTTCTAATCCATTCAGTGCCACTGTTCATTTGTTTTCGAAATTGTATTTCATCAGTTTCAAAGAGGGAACCTTCACCTATCATAAAACTACTCTTTGAAGTTATCCAAATGACCTGAATCGTGATTCTGTTTCGATCGAAGACGCCATCCGACGATTTCTTTGAAGTCGCCATGGCTGGCTCATTGGCCCGGGTGAAAGCGTCAAACCGTGATAATCTCTCTCCAGAGGTGGATTAGATGAGATTATACAAGGCGTGGGGGGAACTGGCTCAACGGCTGTGTGTGCTTCACAGGAGTCTCATCCTTTTGAATTTAAACCCCATTAACTCGATAATTGCGTTTTCAAGTAATGTCGGATGCTTGCTGCAGTTTGTCTTCAAAAAGATAAGGGTTTTTTACGAATCTAACTGTAAACATCCAAGTGCTATTTGTTCTATGTATTTTTTTTCGAATCATTTCAGTCCAACTAGCCAGGAAGTGTGCAATATTAACAAATTTTCGGCGGGAGCATAAGAACCTCAGTGATTTGTTTGATTCCATTCACAAACTGTTCTAGCCATGTCCTGAACTTTGTATCAGGACATTGCTTCCCGTATTTACTCAGGGCCCTTAAAAGGACATGAGGAGCTTTAACGTCCGTACCTAGCCTTTTTGGCCCTACCGGACGTTTTAATTCTCAAGATGAGGGATGACACACCTGAGCTCACGACCGGGTGGTTACAGCCGCAAGCGTTGGTGTAGAAGGCCAAGACGGACCTCACCCTCCGCTTGTTCATTCCGAGTGGATGGGCCTGCATTAAGCACCAGACCGTGTGCTGCACGGCAAAGGGTAACCTCGGATGGCTGAAATGCATCAGGCTGGGTCGTCCCGCCGGCTCCCTAGATAGAGAAGGCGACTCTATCTCCCAGAGTATTGGGGCTCCTCCAGCATAAGAAACTTCCGGATCCGCTCCGGCCGCGATTTTGTTTAAAATGGAATTTCTAACCGCCCACTAGAAGAATACTGCACTCGGAAGGAAACCACGAACGGTACCTCCAAGCAACAGGTTCACACTAAGTTCTCGCCAGGAGCATCGCCACTAAGCCACTACGAGTCCATTCCCATGCAGCAGGGCTGGACTTGGAACATTTTATGCTACCCAGTAGTTCAGATGGTTATGCACCCTTCCCCGTCTATGCATACAGGATTGGTACTTTAACCCTCGTGGGGCTCGAATAAAGCACCCGCCGTCCGCTGCCGACCCGGAGGCCGGCACGAATCCAGCTTGTGCTTTAGAGAGGTTGCCACGCTCCCAAGACTACAACATAATGTTGTGCCAGGATACCCCCCTTGAATCCAAGGGTTGGGAGATGTCTCAAAGAAGTACGAAGGACCTGGATTAAGAAAGGGAAGTGACCGAGGACAGGAGGCTCACCTTTTCAGGTTGCACCCCCCCCCCCACTTTGGCCACACTGTACCACGCATTGTCACCATAGTCCCACATTAAGTGGGCTATGGCTCCCTGGGTGGATAGAAAAGACCAAGCAAGCGCCGAACGAGTCGACACCATCCCGACCAGTCATCTTGAGGGACGAATCCGAGATTATGTGACCGGCACAGATCCACATTAAAGCTATTCATTCTCAGATACACTTCTCCACATGGGTAAATTCAGGGGGTATCAGGAAAGTCAAAAATTTCGCAGAGCATTATATCGCAGACACAGCGACTCACAACAGCCGTAGCAGTATTTTTTTTTTTTAATAGCTTTATGTACTCTGCATATTAGCCACTGCCAGACAATATGTTATGCGTATTCGTTTTGGGGGGGAAGGGTATCGTCAATAAAAGGCCAGAGACGACGGCGGGAATCGAACCCACGTCCGCGGGGTCTACAAGCCGAGAGTCTCTCACGCTAACCACGCGGCTATAGCTGGACCCCTACACCATTTTTTGTTTTTCGTCTCCATAGAAATTAGATAAAATAAACAAAATTAAATATATAAAATTCTCTCTGGCGTAAACAGGCGCTTTTGGGAAAACCGCCGAAAGAGGTAAATTTTTATTTTTTGCCTAGTTTCTCATGAACCAAAACGTTTAAATCTAATTGTCCAGGACAACGTTTTATGGCCCATTTTTATGCCCCGCATGTAGACATAGGTTGCTCAAAGTGTCCCACATAATTGAATAGTATCCTCCTTTGGCTCCATATGGGGAGCGAATAGGAATGCCGCCCGATCTAAGAATTAACCCAGCGAATCTTCGGAGTCCCCTATCCCAATTTCTGGAGGAAAGTGGGTAATTCTGTATGTATAAATCTTTGTTTATTGCAGGTAATTCTATTGGTTTTAACTGTTGTGTGAGAATGTATATATATGCGCGTGAACGTGTGCGTGTAGTCAAGAGTGTCGATGACGTAATATCAAGTACCGTCTATGTTAGTTACCTATATGCCTGATAAAGGGTGATCGAAGAATATCTCTCCAACTCCTTGCATGAAAGGTAAGTAAAAAAGAGGAAATCGAATAAAAGTAAGCGTGTTCAGGTTAAAACTGCTTGAGTTGGAAGCTTAAATGACTTTGTCGTTGTTCGTCACTTGTGCCTAACTCCGATAGTGGTGGCATAAGACAAAGTCCGCCTAAAACATCTAATTGGATGATTCTCGCGGGTTGTTTGGCTCGGTATGTACAAACATGTCGCATGTATGTATATGCTTGGTATGTCAGTGTATGTACACAAGTCAGAATTGAACCATATATAAAAAGTAATAAGCTTAACTATTTCTACTGGCAAGATACTACAATACCATTATATTTAGTGGTCCGATTTAGCAAATTGCTTTTTTTTTAATTAACATTTTTCTGGTTTTGGTTGAAATGAAAAAGTTAGTGTCACGAGCTTCGAACCCACGAACTTCAGCTGACATTAACTTTATCATTTCAACTAAAGCCGTACACAAAAGTGTTAATTAATTGGAAGAAGTAATTTGGTCAATCAGACTACTAAATATTACGGATTTAGTAAATAAAACGAAATATAACTTCACTAACCCCGTGGCCACTTCATATGTTGCCGAGAATCGAATCCTGAATACTCGACATTTGAAAAATAATAAAAGGAGTGAAAATTCGAAAAGTTGTAGATTGAGATGGGGAGTTGGTGTCCGAGTCATGATAGCTCAAGTGAATAGAGCAGCGGCGTATTGAGCGTCGTGGGTTTGAATTCCGCTCGTGACAATAACTTTTTTCATTTCAACCGAAACTTTACATAAAAATGTTGATACTGCAATACGTTTTACACAATATGATCAATTAAAATGTCACGGCCGGGATTCGAAACCAGAACCGCTATCATGGCAAAAACTAGTCGAATGCCCTAGCAACTCGACCACAGTAGTCCCTTTATTTTAAATATTGATGTTTTTTTGTTTTTGCACTAGTATTTATTTTCCAATGTCAGATCGGATTGTGCGCCAAGGGACAGATGAAGTCGATAATAAAGTTTTAAAAATTAAAACAAATGATTCAAAGCTGATGAATAGATCGGAAAACGCCATTTGAGAAAATAAGTTTATTGAAAATTAAAAAAATGTGATCAGTTGAACTTTAGGTTTTCCGTGAACAGCAGTGAATCATGAATCAAGCAGTTGGTCATGTCTGAAACATCTCTAAACGTGCGCACTTTCATAAACTTTAGGACGAAGAATGAAGAAAATGGGAAAATAATATTTTATTGTCTGACTACATAAATTACGGCTAGGGTTAAAAGAGAGGCTTGAAGAACGACACTTTGCACTGAAACATTTCCGGACGAAATTGCCAGAGGTAATTTAAAGTAATTCAGGTACGGCCAAATCGGCGTAAATATGATTATAACACGATCCTCTTCGATGGAGAAGCCACGATCGATACCAAGGATTTTACCATTGCAAATGAGCGGATTGCCTTTGCCATTATTGGCATAATTGCCAGTCGTGTTCGTCTCTTTTCGAACGGCTTTCGTACATATAACTGGATCCGTTTTGTTTTCTACCTTATTACAACTATCGTTCAGCAAAATATTTACCTCGACAACGTGTAAATATGGTGCCTCGGCCAATTTTTTCGTTAAAAATCCATAACCCACAGTCACACACCTTCTACCCTGGTTGGCGATATCAAGTAAATAGGTCTTCATCTCCTCTGCAGTCTCAAACGGAAAAGACCCATAAGGTTGCAAGTTGGGGTTCTCTTCGAACGAGTATAGTAACGTTGCCAGTCCGATATCGTAATGAGTCTCGACGATATTATTATTCTCTATGTAAAGAAACTTTTCATGCTTAATGAAGGACGAAATTACAATCTCTTGTCCGGTTCTATCCTGAAGGTGGACAGTGCCCCCTATCGCTACCAATGTCTTCCTGTCCCTCTCATTCTTTAGTTGGAAGCAACTGGCCGCAGTCAGCGCATTGTTCAACTTGACGAGGACACCGCCGCACTTGTAGTACTTGCTCCGGATGCAAACAATGTACGGAAATTCTCCTTGATGAGCTCTCCGCCTTATAATTTTTTTTTCATATTCTGCACTTTTGACAAGGCCACTGCAAAACATCCCCGAAAAAATCAACCATGTTAACGAAATCGTTTTAAACTCCAGCTTTCTAAATTTAGCAATACTCAGAAATAAAAAGCATATGATAATGGTTTATTTGTATTGTTCATATGTGATACATTAGCGTAGTGCGTTCTACTAATTTTGCCACTTTATTTCTTCAAAGAAACAAATTTTCAAAATGAAAAAAAATCTAATTAGATACCAACTTCCAGACTCAAAGAGTATCTGAGAAAGTTCCATATCAACCGGTGTGCTAATTAAGCAAATAAGCATATGAAACCAGCACACCTGATGCCACAAACTCTAAACGCCGACTCTGTGGAAAAATTTGGAGCATAACGTCTTTTGTAAACAAAAAAAACAGGACAGCTCTTTATGAAAGAATTATACAAGGTGAGTTTAACTTCTGTTCTCCCTATATATTTTTATTGGTGTTTTCGGCAAACGACCCAAAGCACAAACTTTTATTTTTGCCTAGTTTTTCATGAGGCGAAAAGTTATCTGACTCTCCAAAATAGCGGGACTCCAAATATACGCTTAACTCAATCATGCCAGTTGAAAAAGTTAAGGCATATTCTTTTTGTATATATGGTTCAATTCTGACCATATATGCCCTTGTGTACATACATCACATACCGTTCATGTACATGCGGCATGTTTGTACATACGGAGCCAAACAAGCCGCGAGAATCACCCGATTAGATGTTTTACGTCAGAACTTGCTCCTATGCCACCACTATCGAAGTTAGGCACAAGTGACGATCAACGACAACGTCATTTAAGCCTATATATACATTCTCACACAACAGTTAAAACCAATAGAATTACCTGTAATAAACAAAGATTTATACACACAGAATTACCCACTTTCCTCCAGAAATTGGGATAGGGGACTCCGAAGATTCGCTCGGTTAATTCTTACATCGGGCGGCATTCCTATTCGCTGTGTATAAGTAAAACTTTATTATCGACTTCATCTGTCCCTTGGCGCACAATCCGATCTGACATTAAAAAATAAATACTAGTGCAAAAACAAAAAAACATCAATATTTAAAATAAAGGGACTACTGTGGTTGAGTTGCTAGGGCATTCGACTAGTTTTTGCCATGATAGCGGTTCTGGTTTCGAATCCCGGCCGTGACATTTTAATTGATCATATTGTGTAAAACGTATTGTAGTATCAAAATTTTTATGTAAAGTTTCGGTTGAAATGAAAAAAGTTATTGTCACGAGCGGAATTCGAACCCACGACGCTCAATACGCCGATGCTGTAACCACTTGAGCTATCAAGATTCGGACACCAACTACCCATTTTAACGTACAAAATTTCGAATTTTCACTCCTTTTACCATTTTTCAAATGTCGAGTATTCATGATTCGATTCTCGGAAACATGTGAAGTGGCCACTTTCGTTTTGTTTACTACATCCATAATATTTAGTAGTCTGATTGACCAAATTACTTCTTTCAATTAATTAACACTTTTGTGTATGGTTTTGGTTGAAATAAAAAAGTTAATGTCAGCCGAAGTTCGTGGGTTCGAAGCTCGTGACACTAACTTTTTCATTTCAACCAAAACCAGAAAAATGTTAATTAAAAAAAAGCATTTGCTAAATCGGACCACTAAATATAATGGTATTGTAGTATCTTGCCAGTTGAAATAGTTAAGCTTATTCCTTTTTTATATATGGTTCAATTCTGACTTGTGTACATACACTGACATACCAAGCATATACATACATGCGACATGTTTGTACATACCGAGCCAAACAAGCCGCGAGAATCACCCATTTAGATGTTTTAGGCGGACTTTGTCTTATGCCACCACTATCGGAGTTAGGCACAAGTGACGAACAACGACAAAGTCATTTAAGCTTCCAACTCAAGCAGTTTTAACCTGAACACGCTTACTTTTATTCGATTTCCTCTTTTTTACTTACCTTTCATGCAAGGAGTTGGAGAGATATTCTTCGATCACCCTTTATCAGGCATATAGGTAACTAACATAGACGGTACTTGATATTAGTCATCGACACTCTTGACTACACACACACGTTCACGCGCATATATATACATTTTTACACAACAGTTAAAACCAATAGAATTACCTGCAATAAACAAAGATTTATACATACAGAATTACCCACTTTCCTCCATAAATTGGGATAGGGGACTCCGAAGATTCGCTGGGTTAATTCTTAGATCGGGCGGCATTCCTATTCGCTCCCCATATGGAGCCAAAGGAGGATACTATTCAATTATGTGGGACATTTTGAGCAACCTATGTCTACATGCGGGGCATAAAAATGGGGACGACATCTAATGTTGTCCTGGACAATTAGATATAAACGTTTTGGCTCTTCAGAAACTAGGCAAAAACTAAAACTTCTCTCGGCGCTTTTCTGAAAAGCGACCCAAAAAAAAATATGTGGGGTACAGATGTTAAACTAACGCTGTACATAAATTAAACCTGAAATTTCAGTCAATGAATTTAATGATTTAAGGGCTTTTGTTTGTTTTGAATTACACCCACGCACCGACACATACACACTTACATGTGTGTGACTGTGCGGGTTTAAAGGTGGTATCCTTTTTAGGCATTCCTACTCGCTCACCATGTGGAGCCAAAGGAGGACACACTTCAATTATGTGGGACACTTTGGGCAACCTATCGCTACATGTCGGGCACAAAAATGGGCCGTAAAATGTTGTCCTGGAGGATTAGATATTAACGTTTTGGTTCATGAGAATCTAGGCAAAAACTAAAACTTCTCTCGATGCTTTTCCAAAAAGCGACCCCACAAAAATAATATAGGTGGGGTACAGATGGTAAACTATCGCTGTTCACAAATTAAACCTGAAAGTTCAGTTAACTAATTTAATGATCTAATGACTTTTGTTTGTTTTAAATTACAACTATGTATGTGTATGACTGTGCGTCTTTAAAGGTGGTGTCCTTTTAGGTAACCTGCTGAGTATTTCTTAAACAGAATTATCTTTTCTTTTTTTTTAACCCTTACTTAATATTTTTTAGCAAATTACAGGCTGTACTAAAATATATTTTAATTAAAAATCAAGAGATTTAATTATGATCAGTATGTTATTCTAAAATAAAAAACTTATTTAGGCTTCACTGTTGATATTACTTCCAGGCCAAGTAGATATACTTCTATCTTTTAGTTTCCATTTACACGGTTCATTATTTACTTTTTGGGTGAGTAGGGCCATTTCAGACACCGGCCGTTATATATTAGATAAAAAAGCCAGTGTCACGAGCGGGATTCGAACCCACGACCTTCGGCTAGATACGCCGCTCCTCTACCACTTGAGCTATCTTGACTTCGATCCACTCGGGCACTAGCTTCCCATCTCAACCCCACCTTTTAGAATTTTCCCTCCTTTTTGCCATTTTCAAATGACGTGTAATCTATTTGATTCTCAGCGACAAATGAAATGGCCAAGGAGAGCTTTAGTGAAGGTATACTTCATTTTAACTTATTAAATACATTAGAGTTCGTGGTCTGATTGTGATTAAATAACGTCTTTCAACTAATTATTCTTTATGTAAGGTATTGGTTGCTATACAATACCGCTAGTGACACTGTCTTTTTTATCTGAACCAATACCTTACATAAAGATTAATTATTCATATGTATCTATGATTCCACGTATTTATCAGGTTTAAAAATAACGCTTCCACATGAGATTGTATTTAGTTTAACACCTGCAAATTATTATTTTTAACTTCAAATTCTTGTTCTAAAATATAAGTGTTAATCTTAATAACTAACGCTGGCTTTTTATACTGGTCTATTTAAATGGCTTCTTATAACGTACATAGTTTGCACGACCACTGGAGAAGGCGCACGTATGAAGATAGCCGGCGGGCGATTGGCTACACAAGGTGAATATCCGTTCTTCGTTATTTTCGATGGCGCAATAAGTTGTGGAGGCGCGCTGGTATCGTTGAACGAAATCCTAGTATCTGCACATTGTTTCTATGTCAATAGGTATGTCGCCCCGTTAAATAGAGTTAAGGCGATCGTGGGGGTGGTGACAATGGACGATACCACGGGTCAACAGGTCGGAGTACGGGCCTTCAGACCGCATATAAATTTTACTTACAGTGGTAAAGGCAAAAGTTTAGTGAGTGACTACGACATAGCACTCGTAACGTTAGTATACTATTTCGAAGAAAGCTCCATGATGAAAACGGTGCCGTATGTAATGTTTACCATTCAATCTTTGCAGTCGTATTTTTTTTCGACGGTCAAATCGAATAAATGCGTGACGATCGGTTACGGAACGTCCTCGGGGAAAAGAATCAAGCAACTGATGGTCCTGAATATGATCGTGTTGCCTCAGGAAGGATGTAAAATCCCAACAGAGGAGAAAGGGTCCGTCATCTGCTGCAAACCCGAAAGCAATGCCATAAAATTCGGTCATTCTGGAAGCCCTTTGGTATGCGGAGGAATGGTCTTCGGTTTATTTAAAGTTTATTACAACTACACGCTTGACGGAAAAGAAATCGTTGCATACACTTATACGGCGGTTTGGCCGTTTCTTGACTACCTCGAGGTGAGAATACGCAGGCAACAAAAAGAAAGTAGCGCCATGAAGATATCGCCCGTTTTTATTTGTCAATTACTTGCCATAGCCTTCGCTGGATTTATGAACTGTACTAACTTGACCTTCAACAGATTAATGTAGAAATGCCATGCTGCAGTGTTATCTTCTCGAATATTCAAGACACGCTTTTGAACTTGCAATACAAAATTGCCTAAACTAATGTGTTGCTTTGTCTTTAGAAGGATCGAAACATCAACTCGAATTACATACGAGATACAGCTTGAAATGATAAATTTAAAAAATCAGCAATCTTGACTGATTTTACATTGTTTTATTAACACTATTCTACTCGTACATTTCGACGCACACCTGCCGTTATAATGCTGTCACTCAAATTGTCTAGTTTCAACCGGTAGCTAAACACAGGCACAAAGTCTTCAGATTAATTTTAATTCCCACGTTGCCAACATAAATTTCAACTGATGAAACAAAAATCGCATTTTCTTCATTAAGAACCAGGAATGTAACAACATACATTCTTCAGATTATATTTTACCAGAACCATATCTAAAATTCTGTCTTAAGTTAGAACGCTAACTTCAAAGTAGTACGTTCGTTTTATTGATTTTTTAAGGAAATTTCGTCACCTTCTGGCTTTGTATGCTATGTATAACTAGTGAACCGAATTTCTTGCACTGTAATGTTATCATGTACTTTAAAACGGAAATAGATTTCCGGCCTTCATATTTAATAAATTCCAACATATGAGGCAACACATTGACAGCTAACAGTATGTTACTATGGAAAAAAGCAAAATATTAGGATTTATATTTGGATTTATTGTCGTCTATTTCAAGAAAAAAATCATTTTTGCTTTAAATCCCTATGACTCCTGTTTAAACGCACATATTTATTCGTTGTTATTTTCGATTTTCTTATAATTGCTTGCCGTTTCTAAACCTATACATGTACAAAAAAACAAAAATCTCATAATAATTTAACGTCCTGTACACTCATACTATGTGGCTCTTTCCCTAAACTTTCTCTTAACGTAGCAGAATTTTTTAACTTAGTAAGCCTCGTAAGTAGAGATTTCTTTTTTCCTTTTATTGTAGAAAAATTGTAAACGCTTTTTTTTGTGTATTTTTTAGTTATTTTTAATAACACCATTCTACTTGTTTTTCAGATGTACATATTTGTTTTTTAAAACCAGCGACTTTCAAAAACTAAAGTTTTATCTTGTGTAAAAATCTGGGAACGATCATTTCATCACAGCATTAGAAAAACTAACCAAAATGTGCGCAAACAAGATTTTGTGAAGTTTCTGGATTTCAAACGTAAAATAAAACGTTTCAAAATAAATGATGAATGACAGTATGTCCGCTGTGTAGAGAAATGTTGCTCCATGTAGAGAGCGCGTTGGAACCTGATATTAGAATTAAGCTTGACTACCGCAGCGAGTCTGACAATTTCCTTTTCCGATTTTAGAAGGAACAGTGTTGCTTTATTGTGAATGAGAGTGAATGGATTTTTTGGCGTGCTGTGAGAGGGCCGATGGCTAAATATCGAGTATTCCATCTACCCTCAAATTGATTAGTAGAGGGTTATAGAGAAATATCAAATCGTGCACAATTGCCGGCCAGCAGTGATAGGCGCTATGTACTCGAGGTTACAAGTGCAGATTTCAGGTTATATAAATCAATATCTGAACCAATAATTGACTTGTTACCATAATGTTTCACCAGGACGGTGATTCTAGTTGGTGGGAAAGCAGGGAAAACCCTCAAAGAGGTAACTATGGCCTTGGTGTTGAAAGACTATCGAAACCAGGAACTAACGACGGGTTATCCTAGATGAAGAAAGGGACTTATGAAAACCAGAGCGCCAAAGAATGCTCATGAAGAAAGTACTTAATACCAACCCTTGGGAAGGGGGCAAACTTTCAAATAGGACTGAGATATAATAAAACCCCCTTGACTATGTGAGTGCCGGATCCTGACCATCTGGGCACTCACATAGTCACATAGGACATAACGACCATTCTCTGATTGATGTGAGTCCCAAAACCCAGGAATCAACACCGAGTATTGGCGAGTCATCAGCCATATACATTTGTTACTAAATAAACAGTACTATCATTATTATTCATGTATATTTATCAGATTTCTAATAAAAATTACGGTATTCAGCTTCCACATGATATTGGTTTTCTAACATCTGATCATTACTATCATAAATTTCAGTCAAATTCTTGTTCCAAATTTTTTTGTTAATCTCAATTAAAAAAACGCTGGCTTTTTATATTGGAGGAATTAAATGGCTTCTTATAACGTTCATAGTCACTATCGTAATTGGAAAAGGCGAAGGTCGACGGAAAACCGGCGCGAAAATTGCTGCAAAAGGTGAATATCCGCACTTCGTTTATTTCCGCGGAGAAACACATTGTGCAGGCGTACTGATAACGGCGGAAGATGTACTAGCGCCTGCCCATTGCTTCTATATCGGTTCGGAAGTTGTCACGTTAAAGAAAGTTCGGGCGATCGCGGGCGTGGTGCAGCTCGACGATAGCACGGGTCAAGAGATCGGAACAATGGCCTTCAGACCGCATTTAAAATTTACTCACAAAGGTGAAGGCAACGATTTAGTGAGTGACTACGACATAGCAATCATAACGGTACTGGGCTTTTTTGAAGAAAGCTCCACGGTGAAAATCGCGGGGTATGGCGCGTTCACTCCTAAATCTTTGCATGAGGCTTTTCTTAAAGTGGTCGAATCGAAAAATAAATGCGTGACGTTGGGTTACGGAACGTTCTCAAAGAAATATATCAAAAGAATGATGGCCCTGAATTTGTTCGTGTTGCCTCAGGAAGGTTGTAATGTCATAACAGAGGTGAAAGAGTCCGTCATCTGCTGCAAACCCGAAAGCTATGCCGTACAATTCGGTCATTCTGGAAGCCCTTTGATATGCGAAGGAACGGTCTTCGGTTTATTTAAAGATTATTACAACTACACGCTTGACGGAAAAGAAATCGTTGCATACACTTATACGGCGGTTTGGCCGTTTATTAAGTACTTCGAAACTCAATTAGGCAGGAAAATAACTGCTGGCGCGATGAATATATTGCCCGTTTTTATTTGTCAGCTACTTGCAATAGCCTTCGCTGTAGTTAGGAACTGTACTAACTTGACCTTTCCCATCAACAGGGTAATTTGAAAATCCAACACTGCTCTATTGTTTCTCTATCATATTCAAGATTCTTTTGATTTTAAAAT
>NW_019392830.1:552225-614725 GCF_000648675.2 Cimex lectularius | reverse complement strand
TCCTCCGATTTTCCCATGAAAACAAATAACACACTGGCACAATTTGCTAATGATGTTGCGATCCTAAATAAAGGTACATGCCAAAGCACAGCAGAAAACTTAAAATCGTGTGCAATAATGGTGGTAAAACGGTGCAAGGACTGGCGAATGAAATTAAATGTCAGTAAATCTAGACTGGTTAAGTTTACATTAAAAAGAAAGGTAACGGAAATCCCGATAGAAATTAACGGCCAAAGCATCCCTTCTGGACCAATAGAAAAATACTTAGGAATAACCTTTCATGAGAAGCTGACGTGGGCCCCGCATATTGATCAAACAATCAAAAAACTTAGATATCGGATAAAGCAATTAAAGTTTCTTATTTCTGAAAATTCAAAACTACCACTCCACTTAAAGCGCCTGATATATATTGTAGTTATACGCCCAATATGGGCATGTGGACGTGAGAAATGTCACGGACCCAAATCCAAAGGATACAAACAATTCAAAGTCGAGTGCTCCGCATAATAACAGGCGTCCCCTGGTATGTAAGAAATGTCATACTGCACAAGGATCTTGAAATACCATCAGTTGCTGATATCATAAAAGAACGCTATCAAAACCTCCACGATTTAATATGAACGCATGAAAACACGACCGCAAGAGCAGCAGCCAATAACATACCCCTTCCAAGACAGCAGCGAAGACTAAAACGGAAACATCACAGCGATTCCCTACGGTATGAAGTTCAACTGGAGTGACGAAACACACTATTTTCAGTGCTGCTTTGGCAGATTGTCATGAACGTTACAAACATATATCGTATTGTTTGATTACTATTTATTATGAATACTATTTATATATGAATGAAATAATCGCTCTACAGATAATTAGACAGAATATCTCCTGGTATAATCAATGGGCTTCTCTAGCCCAGAAATACTCATGCTCCTGGCAAAACTCCGGTGTTCGGGAGAATCTCTCGGACCTTTTAGTGCTTCCTTACAAAATAATCGAAGTTCATCGAGAAGAAGCTGTGAATAAGGCGAAAAGCACAGAGAGGTTCAACTTGTATAAGGAACTTTTCAATGAACACACTGTCATATAAACCGAGCTTTTCCCAGGACCTTAATATTAGAGATACTTGTTGGCTATTCAAACTAAGAGGAGAATTGTTATATTTAAAATTCAAACCCTGGGTTTTGAATGATCCTCAAGATGAAACTTGTCCACTTTGTAACAGCCACGCCAGGGAAGTATCATATCACTTTTTGGGAGTCTGCTCTCTTCTCTCAGAATTGCGGGTGTCTTGCTTGGGTAAGACAGTCATCTCCAGAGTTGAAATACTGGAATATCTTTCTAACCAAGTATCCCCTTTACCTCTAATTTCCTTTGCTCGGCACGCCTGGAGAGTGAGATACGAGTGGCTTTCAGATATGCAATAATTGTCGTCCCTGTACATATACTTTTACTGCTTTGTTTTTTAGTGCTCTATCAGTTCTCAAAAGGTAATTTGGTCTTACTTAATTCTTTTGGTTTCTTCTGTTTTATCATATTTCCATCTATTATGATTCATATACCTGCTATATGTTAATTTTCTCTTCGAATTTTTTTGTTTTAATATTTCTGTATTTGTAAGCTATTAAGCAGTAAACTCAGCAGACGGCTATTAGCCATGCTTATTATACTTTGTATCTTTTTTTTTTTGTATCAATTCTAATAAAGTATTGTGTACTGTATTGTATTGTATTGTACTATTTATTATTCATACAAATTTTGAGGACAGCCAATGGGCTGATCCTTCATAGCAAGTGTCGTGTTATATTGTAGTGCTGTAAAGTTAGAAAAACTGTATATGACAGAAATGTTAAATAAAGTTTACCTTATAAATAAATAAAAATAAAAAAACATGTGTGTTTAGATGTAATTAGGTGTAATTAGATGCTAGGGAGTAAAGAAATTTTAAAATTTATAATATTTTTGATTGAAGAACCTGATGTTTTTCTTAAGAAATTTGTACTCCAACTTGTTTCTTGTCTGTCCTCATTTTTACCATAGGTATTCAACATTTAAATTAATTTTGTTCTTTTCTTTTTATGGATAATTTTTTCCCCTTGTTTACATGGTAATTTACATTATTTCTCAATTTTTTTATTATAAACACACAAATGAATAGAAAATTATAGATAGCTATTTAAAACTAAATATACGCAATATTTTTAAATAAAGGGAATCTCGCCAGGCTCTCCTACTGTAGAGCCAAATTTTGTCGTTTTATTTGAAATTTACAACTGTTGTATTAACTGCGACAAACAAATATAATTTTTGGATAAGGAGCCAGTCGATTAATTTGTCAATGATCACGTTGCCATTGATAAAGAAATCTATCATGCAGCTGCTTAGTGCTAGCTTGCCAAAATTCAACGCTGTCAAATTTGACACGGTACCCCCACAAAAAACTGGTTAAAGGAATTTCACATTTTTTAACTTTTTGTTTAAATGTGTGGTGATTAGTGACCGTTAATCGATATTTATTTAGAAATCGTGAGATGCGGTCTGGTGTGATGTAGGTTTCAGAAAAACATTTTCTTTATCGTGCCAACGTTTCGATCTTTATTGAGATCATCTTCAGGGCCTGGGATTTACAAACATTGTTTACATATTACAATTACATTTTGGATGTGGAAAAGTGAATTTATACAATGCAAAATATATTTTTTTATATATTCAATCAAAGTATTTCTACTCACTCAAAGTGTTGTTGCGACACGACACGCAAGAATGGCACAATTACACAGAAGACAAACACTTTGAGTGAGTAGAAATACTTTGATTTAATATATAAAAAAATATATTTTGCATTGTATAAATTCACTTTTCCACATCCAAAATGTAATTGTAATATGTAAACAATGTTTGTAAATCCCAGGCCCTGAAGATGATCTCAATAAAGATCGAAACGTTGGCCCGATAAATAAAATGTTTTTCTGAAACCTACATCACACCAGACCGCATCTCACGATTTTTAAATAAATTTTTGTTTAAATTTAGAAAAATTATTTTTTCAATTGGTGATAGTAATAATTGACTTGTACTGTCTTGAGAGGAGAAGTCAATCAGTATTTACTCTCCGATATAAGTAAACCTAAGCCATCACTTGTCACTCGCTATCACCTAGGATGATATCAGGAGGCCTTCGTTGTTTCAATCGGCGTTGTGGACTATCAGAGTATCAGTAAAGATACTAAGAGATTTGGATAACCGTTGAGTGAGGAGTGTAGTTTGTCGTATCCCGATTTGATGGAACATAACATATATTGAGGTTTTGGTGAAGGCTACGGTGAATAGACGTAACGGGTGAATGCACAAAATACCATACATCTGGTGAAGGTGTCTCCGATCTGATATCATCACTCGAATTGATGCGATACAGCCGTTGGCTTTCCTTTGGTCCAATCTTGCCACGCTTGTGACTTTTGATCGTCTCTGCCTTCAATGCTAAAAGTTTGATGGCACACTCGGGAGATATTGAAAACGACAACATAATCAAATATTCCGACTATATAGCAGTTAGAAAAATTTGGATGGATTGCGCGAACACAGTGCAGCTCGACCGTCCACCACCACCTTCGATTATCTTGACCAAACCGCTGCTGGCAACGGCACCAACCTCCAGAATCCTACAAAGCTTCGAGCTTCTATCTTTGCGATAATTCACTTTTAAAAAAATACTACATTCACGCACTTGACAAAAAGTTTTACCTATCGACCAGCACAGGACAACAAACGATCTCTTTGGCTCTTTAGTAACGATCCAAGACAACTGCTACCTCGATGACTTCATGAAGCATGCATTCGGATATGTGTCCAAAGAACACTGGCCTTTATCACTGTTTTATGTTCACCAGACATATCGATATATTTATTGATTTTCATATTACAGGCCAATTTTAAAATAAATCATGTGTGATTATTTATCGAAATAAATTTTATTTATAATTCAGTATGTATTAATATTAAGTATTAACATTTATTGAGAAATCGTGAGATGCGGTCTGGTGTGATGTAGGTTTCAGAAAAACATTTTCTTTATCGTGCCAACGTTTCGATCTTTATTGAGCCCTGAAGATGATCTCAATAAAGATCGAAACGTTGGCACGATGAAGTAAATGTTTTTTCTAAAACCTACGTCACAGCAGACCGCATGTCACGATCTCCAAATAATCATTAACTAACGGTCACTAAACACCACACATTAAGTATTAATCTTTTTAATTTCAATCCGGTACGCTAAAAGCGACTCACTGTCATAAACTTACAAATTTTTGTATCCATGTAACATGTTCTTAATAACATACATTATTTTGATCAGATGACTTAACTATGTACGAATTAATACTATTTCTAAGTAAATTGCGAATAAAATAAACACCATCCATTGGGTATAAAATTTAATTTTCTGTTGTTAAATGATTCGGCAAAATCACATGTAATTATATATTTTTGATTTTTGCATGTGTTCTTGGTTTCGGTGAAGTTTCTATTGTCCCAGAATTCGTTTTATTTTAATGAGCGTTAGGACACTGGCTTGTCAAGTACGATTATGTGTTATATGGTACTTTTTTTTATTAAAGATCGGCAATGTTGCTGTCCTAAAAGAAGATAACGATTATATCGGGGAAGAGGATGAACTGAATGAATATTCGTTCGTAGTTCTGCTTAAAGGAGAGCAACGATGTCTAGGCGTACTGGTGAGATTGGACAAAGTTTTAACAGTGGCCAGTTGTTTCTACAATGGAAAGAAAAAATTAGAATTTACCCAATTTAAGGCGATAGGGGGCGTTTTGATTAAGGGCGAAGGCAAATCACAAAAGAAGCAAGTCGTGTCCTTTAAACAACATCATAAATATCATTCTTCAGGAAAAGACGAAAATTTTCACACCGACTACGACATCGGACTTGCGACTGTAGAACGATTTAAAGAGAATCAATATATACAAACGTGCCCTCTTCCATTCGATCGTCCTATGGAGATGAAAACCAAATTTGACGATCTCGCCCATTCTGTAAAAGTGTGCACGATGATACATACATACAAAAAAGGCAGATTGAAAAAAGACGAAGTTCACATATTGTCGAAAGAAGGCTGCAATTCTTCTGCAGAAGTGGAAGATTCTGTCGTGTGCTGCGAATTTACATCGAGGTCGTTTAATCCTAACAAGATTGTCCTCGGTGCTCCGTTGGTGAACAAAGAGATGGTCTTCGGTTTTCTTAAAGGCGCTTACAATTCCGAACATAGTAAACCCGTGATGATGTTCACAACCCTGTGGCCATTCCTGAAGTACTTTCAGCATGAAATGGACTCCTCGGGTACCAGACAGCAGTCATGGCCGATTCTTATTTACCTTGCCATAAGCTTCGTTGTTATAACGAACTACCAGGCATCCACTATTGTTTTACAGTGAAGTTGAAATAAAACATGTTTCACTCATGTTCGTTATTCAATATACCTATACATTAATGAAAAAAGTTTATGATTTTGTGCAGATGTCTCTATATCAATAATCACATAGTTTTTGGACACACTAGACACATCTGACAAACTAGTCAAAAATCATTTTTAACGTTTATTTATTTTATTTTTTTTATTTATTTTTTTTTTTGGTAACTTTTGGTAACAAAATTCCGTTAGCTTAGTGGATTGAATAGTTTCATTTTTATTCCTACATTTCATTTTGATATGCTTGAAAAATATCCAAAATTGAGAATTTGCTGTTTAATAATCTTTCAGCAAATGAGCGTTAACATGCAATACAAAGAAATAAAACATAATTTATCTAAGAAAAATCACAGTACGTTTTATTCCAATAATATCTTCATAATTCTCATGTTATCAGAATTATCTATCTTTCAAAAATATTTTCTTACATCATTGTTTGTCTTCCAGTTAACATTCGTTTTTACTTCAACTTTTAAACTTCAACAGTTAACTTTCTACCTTTTGCCACATTCAATTTTTCGGACTATCTAATTGAATCTTATTTGGCGGCTTGTCTTGATAAATGACCTGGCGAAATTAATCAGCGATGGTGTGATTCCCAATCTGTGGAGGTAGAATCTGTAGCTGTCGTTGTAGGTTGGGCAAGTTGTGCTCTCTTTAATAATTTTTCACAAAAATACTCAATGTTTGTCATAAAAGTAAAACTTCAGAAGAAACGTGTAAGTGTATGGCGAAAGAGGCAGAAAAAATGAGTGCGAGATATGGATGAAGATTGTGGGAAAGAGAGATATATTAGGAAAAAAAGGGGAAGGAAAAAGAGGTGGTATATGAAGAAAAAGAGAGAGAAAATTGAGCCAGAATGAGAATGGGAGAAAGGGGGTGGGAAATGTAAGTATAGATATATGGAGAAATAGGCAGAAAACATTAGTACGAGAGATGGAGAAAGAGGGAGGGAGGGAGAGATAGAAATTTGGAAGGAAAAGGAAAGGAAGAATATGAAAAGGGAGTGATATTTACAGGTATATGGAGAAATAGGCAGAAATCATTAGTGCGAGAGATGGAGAAAGAGAGAAAGAGAGAGAGATATTTGGAAGGAAAAGGAAAGGAAAAAGAGGAAAGGGAGTGGCATTTATTTACAGATATATGGAGAAAGAGAGAAGAGACAGAAAACATCAGTGAGGGAGATAGAGAAGAAGGAAGGGAGGAAGAGAAAAAGAAAAAAATATGCCTAGGTTGGAGGGGGAAGAGATAAAAATATATGTGTGTGTAAATGAAAAAATAAATAGAAAAAATTAGTGAGAGAAAGAGGGAAGAAGGAAGGAGGGACGTAAAAAAAACAGATATATCTGTAGGTATATGGAGAAAGAGATTAATTAGTGAGAGAGAAAAACAGATAGAGAAATAATAAAAAAGGAGAGAGAGGAAGGAGGGCAAAGATCAATGGAAAAATGTGTCTATACATAGAGAGAATGAGAGAAATGTGGGATAGAGAGAGAATTATATATATATATATTTACGTACATACGTAGAGGTGTATTTTCCCCGAATCATTCACCAATTCAATAAAGACCGTCAACGAGGTGGTCGATGCATTTTAAATTGGTCTTGAATTGTTTAAGCCTAATAAACACAATTTTCAAGGAAAAGAGGACAGTTTGTTCAACCAGCAAGCCGGTTTTAATTCGAGGTGAGAGGTCAACCCTAATTTCAGGACCTTAAGGATTCTGAAGTTAATTAACCGGGTGTACATGACATCCGAAGGGCTGAGAACAGCTCTAAATCCTCAACTATGCATGTACGCAGGTGAAACTCAAGTTCGAGTTCTGGGTATAGGTTTAATTTTTAATATAAATCAACTTTTCAAAATGGATCGTAACAAGTGCTGGAATACAAGAAAGATTAAAATAAAACAGCTTTAAAAATGTACTGTCTTGACGATAGTCAAAGTAAAATATTAATAATTAATTATATATCAAACCACAAAAACACATTTTGTTAAATAATTTAATGAAGGATTCATCACTAAGCAGTATGTAAATATTATCAGGCCTTATCTACAACAAAAGTTTCGTAGTCAAACAAGGAAACCAATATTCAGAATTAAAAATAAAAAAAGCAGTAGTGCTAAAGTATCATATTTGGTCCTCTGCTTAATAATAATAACAAATGTATTTTATTAATATTCACAATACAAAACATATTTTTGTATTACAAAGTATTATAAATACAAACTGAATGGACTATGTCCGTCCTTAGGGCTGTTGGCTGAATTATGTATAAAAAACAAATTTACAAAATAAGACATTATTTTATTTTATTTTAGTAAATCTATAATAGAGAAAGTGCTAGTCAAACAATAGATGAAATATCAGTTTGACATACCAAATTTTGACTGGTTAATACCAGATAATAATTTGAACGTGGATTGATGCAAATAATTTCAAAAACCTTTTAAAATAAAAAGGTGCAAATTTTAATTTCCAAACTAAAGCAAATGCTTTGAAAAATAAGTTGAATCATGGAAAGTTGATGAGTAGGAAGTATATTGTCTTTTCCACGTTAGGCATTTATTTTGTCAGACGCGTTACGGTCAAAATATAGACCATGTTCAGTGATTTTTTTTATTATAAAGAGCATTAAAATTTATTAGAAATTATGTTTTTTACTGAAGGAAAATGTAATTAAGGGATTCTAAAAAATAAAAGGTTTAAATTCCATAATTTTGTTTATTGGACGCAATAATTTGTTTAAACAATTAACCGTGTATAATGTCCTCTGTTAACTAAAACCTCTGTGCTGTCAATAAGGTTATGACTAATTCCACAAGGAATTTCACTCCATAAATGTGAACGCTGCACTCAGTTGTTGAAGGTCACCTGACTGTGGATGGTGATCGAAAAGCGTACTCTGCAACGCATCCCACATGTGCTCAATCGGATTGAGGTCTGGAGACAATGGGAAAAGGGGCAGAGGAAAAATTCCCAGGTTTTCGAAACATCGATGAACAACTTGCCTCTATGAGGTCTGGCATTGTCATCCAGAAATGGAAAATCCGTTTCAATGAGATACCTGGTTTGAGGGATGTATTCCTCCATAATTTCTTGGACATAACGAACTGCAGTGAGGTTGCCTTCAACAATATGGAGTCCAGTTCGTCCTCCAGTGTTCCAGCCCAGAAAACGCCTTCTTCAAACTGCCCTGAAGGGAACACGAACTGAGGCTACGCATCCCCTGTTTTTGGTAGACCCTTCGGCACCTGGTATACAGACAGAAACGCGACTTCTCAGTAAACATAATCGCATTCCAATTGGTGTTCTCTTCTAGACGCTCGCTGCACCATATGCACCTGTGTTGTTGGTGGTGGGCTGTTGCTACAGGTCGTCTCAAAGAGACCTTCTGAGGACAACATGATGATAAAGCGGACTTGGCAAAACATGTTCTTCATTTAGGATCTGGCGGGCATAATGGAAAGGCCTTGCTTGCAGCAATGACAATATTTCTGCCCTTTCTTCGCGTTGTAATGTGCTGAGATCCACTACCTTTTGGGACGACCAGTCTCTCCGAATCGGGCTGAAGCCCGGTAGACCACGCTCTGAAAAACGCCAACTGCCTCTGCGATAACTCATTCTCATGATAATTGTGAATAACTTCTGGTTCAAGATTATGTCTTTCCATGGTTAAAGAGAATACAACTAGATTAAAATGGAGAAAATACAAGAAGATCCGTTATTAAAAATGAGGATTAACATTCGTTTGTTGTTGATTTGTTTTTTCGGTTTTGTTTTATCCAACTAACAAGAATATATCAGTTAATTTAATTAAAATTAATAGAATAAGAATAAATTACTAATATCCCTATTCATTTTTGAACAGTTTAGTTATAAGTTAAAAAGTGGATGTTTGGCGCCTCTGACAAAATAAATGCCTATTGTGGAAAAGTCGATTTTTTAGGAAGACCCATCAATTTATTATGTAGTTCCACAAAATCGAGATGGGAAAAAATGAATCATAAAAGATAGGCGGGAGGAATGGTAGCGTTTCAGGTCTCCTTCCAGTTTTTAATCCCGGCTAAGCAAAAAAAGGTAATTAACTCCAATTAAGTGTGGTAGAAATTAAAATGATTTGCCGGGAAGGAAAGCTGATTAAGAGGAGGCCGGCTGAATCCGGCCTTCGCCGACGTCGGACAAGGAGTAGGTCTTAATTTTCAATCTCTCCGAGTGCATTTTTAATCCAAAAGAGGCAATTTGTGGGTAGTTGGCGGCCTCCCTGAATATTGCACGACTCCGACAATTACATCCTACAGTCGAATCATTAAGAGGGAAGATTGTTTGCCGAGTGGAAATTGCTTTCCTCCCTCAGCCCGTGGCCGCCCCCTAGACGATTCAACACATTAAAAAACTCCCTGAAAAGTCAAACCTTTTAAAAAAATATATACTCGGAGGTTAGTCCTGTTCGCCCCTGGTTAATTAATTACACCGACTCATGAAAGGAGCAGATTTATTTTTACCTAATTCCTTTGTACAACTAATAAAAGCAAGCCTTTCCCACGAGATTTAACAGGAATTTAAATACATTTTAATGCATCTGCATAAATCTCTCATTCAAAATAAGCGTTCTTTAGAACCCCTCTGAACTTCACAACTACTAAATACGAATTTACAAATTAAATCATACAATAAAATCCTTTTGGTTCATAAAATATTAAATAAGCTTATAACCATTAAATAACAGTACTTAACAATGTAAATAAGGACATCATCTCTCTCACTCTCTCTCTCTCTTTCTCTATCTATCTATCTATCTATCTATCTTTCTCTTCCTTCCCCTTGCTCTTTCTCATTCTTTCTCTCCTTCTGCCGCTCTCTTTTAATTTTTGCACTTGAAAATTGATTGGTTTTATCTGTTTGGAATTTCGTGCGTGACAATGATAAGCGGTGAACAAAGAGCCTTTCAATTTTACAAAATTAACAGTGCGAACTTTTTGGCACTCTTTTTTCCTTGGCACAAGAAGAGTCGGTCGCCCAGAAAAAAAACACGAAACAATTGCTTTACGCTGTTGATTGTTGAACCTTTCATCACTTCACTTTTCATATCAAGTGACTTTTCGTTAATTAATTATAACGCTTGACAGTCTTTTCTTCTATTTATAAAAATACATAGAACAACAATGCAATATTTTCTTGAGTAATTTGCAGATAAGTACATTCATCATCGTTTCTGTTGACACTTCCAAGAAGAATTTGACAATAAAAAGTTGGTAAATTGAATTTTGTAGTTTAAATTTATACTGAATTGTATCACTTCACTCGAGGGTTTGCTAACCTAGAAACAATAATGAAAATAGTAATAAAACACGGATACAAAACAAACACCATCCAGAAAATATTAAAAATACAACGTATAAACGAAACAAAAACAACAAATGAACAATATTTAAACACACTAGGAAAGTAACCTACAGATTAAGAAAATAGTTCAACAAACTTGGCTAACAGATGAACAGCACTAACGACCAATAATAACATATGTACGCTACTTTTAAGACTAACTATCTATCCATCTATCTTTCTCTCTCATTCTCTATCTATTATCTATCTATCTATCTCTATCTCTATCTCTATTTCTATCTCTATCCCTCTCTCTCAATCTCTTTCTCCATCTATCTATGTATCTAACTATCTATCCATCTATCTTTCTCTCTCATTCTCTATCTATTATCTATCTATCTATCTATCTCTATCTCTATCTATATCTCTATTTCTATATCCATCCCTCTCTCTCTCAATCTTTTTCTCCATCTATCTATGTATCTAACTATCTATCCATCTATCTTTCTCTCTCATTCTCTATCTATTATCTATCTATATATCTATCTCTATCTCTATCTCTCAATCTCTTTCTTTATCTATCTATGTATCTAACTATCTATCCATCTATCTTTCTCTCTCATTCTCTATCTATTATCTATCTATCTATCTATATCTATCTCTCAATCTCTTTCTCTATCTATCTATGTATCTAACTATCTATCCATCTATATTTCTCTCTCATTCTCTATCTATCTATATATCTATCTATCTATTTATCTATTTATCTCTCCCCTCTCTTTCTCCCTCTCTCTCTCCCTCTCTCTCACTCTCTCTCTCCCTCTCTTTCTTCTCTCTTCTTTCTTCTCTCCTTTCTCACTCACTCTTTCTGTCTATCGCACTTCCACTAGTCTTCTTTCCTAAAATCTCTTTAAAATCACAATTTATGGTAAACTGATCAAAGAAAAGTGTCCTAACTTTTAAAATTCCTCAAGTGATTCTTCGAGCTTTTGTGAAATTTATAATGCAAACGAGGAAAACGGCACGCTTACTGCAATCTGAGATTGGTATGTAAATCCAAAACGTACGCTTTCAGTACAACGCCGCAGGGGCGACGCGCGCTTCTTTAAAAATTGAAAAATCAACATGGGGGATATGCCGGGAAAAATTTATAAAGGAAATCCAATTTTAACACTTCGTAAGTTCGGTCCCGTCAACTGCTGAGAGAGAAAATAAAAATTTTGAAAAACAACACACAAACGTACAGATAGCATAAGCAATCTTTCAAAATATGCCTGGTCAAACTGTTGGCCAGCATTATTTCATCCCACATAAATCATTAACATTTAAAGCAGAGAAAATATTAATAAACTCTCTAAACTTTAATCTAACTTTCCAAGCTTAGTTGACCAGCATATTTTATGAATTGATGAAATATATCAACAAACCCACATACAATTTAAAGTCACAAAGAACACGCAACAGATATTATCTCTCTCTTTCTCTCTCTCTCTCTCTCTCTCTCTCTCTCCTCTCTCTCTCTCTCTCTCTCNTCTTTCCTGCTCACTCTTACCAATCTCTGTCTCTATCTCACTTTGTAATCTCTATTTGCCTGTCTCTAATCCGTTCTGCTTCTCTCTCTCTCTCTCTCTCTCTCTCTCTCTTTCACTCTCTCTCTCTCTCTCTCTTTCTCTCTCTCTCTCTCTCTCTCTAGAATATATATATATATTATATATTTATCTATCTATCTCTCGACAAATTTGAACATTTATACATATTAGAAATAAGGGCGTAACATATGCTGTTTTTTCTTCTTATGAAAACACTGGCACTACGGATAGCACTGCACCTCAACGTTGGCACTTGGCACTTAATAAGAGGGATTAGGTGTCGTTAAAAATTAAAGGCTCGTTAATGGCGGCGTGGCGGGTTCTCGGGATTGGAAAGTGTACAGAAATCTTCTACAGAAGGTTGAGATCGATCAAGAACGATGTGTCGAACTTGGGGTCACTTGACGAAAGGACTATTGAGGTTGTTGTAGATAATACTAAGTAGATAATTTGCCTCAGGACTTATGATTGGATGGATTAGTTGCACTAGATATTGGACGGCTTAGCGGAACCACACAGTTTTATATTCCATATGTCCATAGTTGAGATTGATTTTAAAAGTCTTCGCAGTTGTCCTGTTAAAAGTCTTCTGTTAAGTTGTTTGTCTCTTGAGCCTTGTTTGGGGATCGAACGTCAGTCTGCTGTATGGGTGTAGTACTAAGAATCTGTCCTTGAACGGTTGATAGCTTCTTGTTACATTCATACATTAATCTACAGAGGATTGCAAGATTTAATTTTCTGTTGTATGCTTTTCCTTATTATCTCTTCTCCTCCACTTTTTTCACCAGACTTTGAACAATTCAAGGTTTTTGAAGGTAGCTTGTAGAAGATGCAAGTTAGAAGACCAAATGCTTTATCATCTGTGGTAGACACTGAGACCGTGATATCGCGCTCTACTCTTTTCATATTGAGATTCAAGTTCTTAGAAGTAGTGTACTGTTTAAGTTATGATTTTTAAGGCTAATGGGAGTGTAAATGGTATACAGGATGGGGCCAAAAATACCTTGCGGGACGCCGGATTGTATTGGCCTACTCATTGTTGCACGTCAGTCTGAAGCAGCGACCAGGAAAATAGGAGTTCAGAATAAGAAAACAGCGGGAGACCTGGGTATTAGAACCAGGAACGCACCCAATCGATACTCTTAATAAAATTTATGTAAATGTATATGTCACGTTTCGATTTGAATGTACCGCCATGCCCCTCCACACACATCTGACAGTGAAAGGAGTAGGGGCTAGGAAAGGGCTATTTTTTTTAGTCAGAAAAGACAATTCCCTTTCTGTCCTCCTTGGGTTAAGAGCTGTTTATTTGTAATTAAGAAAATTTGGTGTTCACACAATTGAAGTGAGTATATTTTATGTTTTGACGTCAAAAAATTAAAAATAATATTTGTCTTTTAATTTAAAAAAGGGTTGTAACAAAAAATATAAGAAGAAAACTAAAAGAGATAACATTTGATTTTTGTTAAAATATTAATTGTATTTTCTAATTGGTGGTCAAAAATTAATAATAATAATAATTTCCTTTACTTTTACTTTTCTTTATAAAACGAGAATTAACGTCGATTTTAAAATTAATGTTTGTAGATTCTGAAATAGGTTTTATTATAAAATAAAAGATTCTTTAAATAAAAATAATAATTAATAAAAGAAATTGTAATCTTTTTTGAAAATAAATTGTTATAAAAGATTTAAATGTAATTAATGTTTTGGTCTCGTATTTATTTTGGTTTGAATTTGAATGGAACATACTAAAAAAAGGTGCCTGATCAATAAATTAAATTATTGTAGTCACGTCACATACTGACAAGACTACGCATAGGTCATACGAGAATAACACACGGGCACCTTCTGGTCGGAAAGCGACCGCGTAGGTGCCCGTTATGTAAGGATAGAATAACGGTCGAGCACCTCTTCAAGTGCAGAAAGCTTGATGTATATAGACAATATTTTGGCATATCATCGGACATGTGCGTAGTCTTGGGGCACGGCAGCGGGCACAGATCGCTGTTCCGGTACCTCAGGGCTATAGGGATTTTTAAATGTATATAGTTTTATGTGTTTGTGTTGTGTCTCTGTTTGACTTTATGTTAATTTATTGGAATGNGAATATAACGGCTATCTCCCTTTTATATATAGACAGGGTGACTGGATGTTTCTACTCATCATATACAGCAAAAAATTTGCCCTTGCCCACATCCCAGCGGTAAAGAAGTACTTTCAGGTTTTTATTTTCAACTTTGGTCCACTAAATTGCTTATAAACTTCAGAAATTCTGACTGTACAAAAATCTGGTTTATTCCACCTTAAAGAACGTTAAATTTACTGTAAGAAAACCTATTTACACTGCAGAATTAATAAAAAAGTTCTGCACGAAAAATTCAGAAAAAACAAAAATGTTGAAATTTGGAATATTTTGAAAATTTTGGATTAGTAGTTGTTAATGACTATAAACTCCTAGAGTTTTGCAAATTTCCTCAAAAGTTCTATATTTAATTAGCTTCCAGCGGTATACCCACCTTTTTGGATTGCTTTTCTGGAAGGCCCAAAGACTTGATGAATTTTTCCGCTCAATTTTTCCAGGAAATCCGTTTGGCTCTTGAGTTTCGTGCTAGTTCTTCATTGTTCAATTCAATCAGATTGCTTTATGTTATCAGCTGACAACGCCCTCAGGTTGGTGATTTAAATCTTGTCTTTGTTTTCTAATAGACATCTTGCTGATATGCATTTCATTTACGGTTACGGCAACGGTAATGCTACTGCTGCAAGGAGAAAATACCAAGTTCGTTTTCCACATCGAGGCGTTCCAGCAGAGCGCACCTTCCAACGACTTTATCAGAGGCTGAGGGAAACTGTTCTTTTACTCGAAGAACGAGGATAGACAATCAGGGAATGATGATAGCTAAAAAAACTAAGCTCTAGAATCGAATTGTACAACAACAATATGGGATTCTCATTTAAAATAACAAACTTAGTATCATTTCCCAGCTAGATGAGAAAATTATGCTAAATCTATTATCATCACGCGATTCCTAGCCAAAAATAGCTTGGGGTTTGTAAGACCATTTTTTGCTAAAGTTAATCGTTTCCGAATTAAATGCATGGACTATGGAAGTTGATACACCCTGTACGCGCCTATACTAAACTATTGATTCCATAATGATAGATGGCGATATATTAAATATTTCGAATGAAAAAGAAAATGCATTTCGAAACAGAAAGGCCCCAGGCACAAATGGTATTTGGAAAAATTCTTTATCACAATAATTTCAAATCCTGTAGTAATTTCTATAATAATAAAAGTTTTGTTGTATTAAAGTTATAAAATATTGTAGAAGTTTCATCTGTTAATAGGCTATAAATAGATATATGTTAAAATTATAAGTGCTTAAAACATTTGTAATTAAGAAGGGGGACCGGAGAGGACTCAGCCTTCCTCGTATGTACGCGGAGCTGGAGCCTCTCGGAAAAACGATGGCTGTTGTCTGGATTCCCGGACACGTCGGCCTGGAGGGTAACGAACGTGCGGACGAGGCCGAGAAATCTGGGTCGGACCATCGCGATCAGGCCCCATGACGCTAAACACGCACTAAAAAATATAATAAAAGAAAGATGGGGTCGTCGGAGAGGCTCTTGCGAGTCAAGAGCACGACCGGTAGATGGCCGTCAGAAAACCTAGCAGGAGACGAGGGATCGTCCTCATCCGACTGAGGATTGGCCATACGCGGTTGACACACGGGCACCTGCTTTTGGGCCAAAGCCCTCGCAGGTGCCCCTTACGCAAAGAAAGGTTGCTCGATGTTTCCCACATACTGGAAACATGTCATGCCTTCGCTCCATACTGAGAGCGTGTAGGCATGCCATCCAATCTGAAAATGGTACTCGAGCACGGCAACTGGTTTCTGGATCCCTTATTCCGCACTTTAGGGGAAATTGGAGTTTTTTATTGGATATAATATGTCTTATGTGTTGTGTGTCTATATGTTTTGTCTGAGTGCATGTATTTATTAGCGTGAATGGCGAGGGGAGAGGGTGAAATATAACGTCATCATCGCCCCTTGAACTTTGAGAGCGTATGAGTGTGTATAGGTCGGTGGAGGAATATCAAGTACTCCACCGACCAAACGGAATGAGTGCACTGTATGGATGTATTTATATGTATATTTGTATGAATGTAGTGTTTGAAAGGGTAAATAGAAAATAGACTTAGTTGGGGGCTGAAAGGGCCTATATGTTGGAAGCTCCAGTCAAAAAAATAAATAAATAAGAAGGGGGACAATGAAAAATACTCATTTATTTATAAAGAAGAAAATACACAAAAACGTACACATATACAAGCACACTGATAATATAAAGAGCCTGTCAAACTTTAAGTTGTCAAACATTGCTACAATTTTAGAAATGTACAAAGATTAAATGAAATGTCATGATGGCAGACATGATCTGCTACCTACGGTTTCGTCGATCCATCGGATTAATTTCGGCGAATAAAATTCCCTCAGAACTGGTCGCCTGCGTGGTTTATTTTTGCTTCCATGTAGTCTGTTTGTGGGACAGGTGACAGAGGGAAGTGTCGAACTGACTGGAGGCCCTTATCACAGGCAGATAGGGCTGCCGTTGTCTACAGGATGACAGGGGCTTATCAACCGCCCATTGTAAGTGGCTGTCAGGCGGCCCTTTTGTCTAGACATCATGTCATCTCACGCTCCCTAATTACACGCCAGATATAAACACGGTCCCCATGTTAAAAACACTCCATCGCGAATAAATAACCGCACCGGTTTAAACGTTACGGGACCGACAAAACAAAAAACTGCGGATTATCGATCTGATGGTTTATTTTGGATTAAATTTACAGAAATATCACCCATACTGAAGGATTTTCTGACTTGTATGTGAATGAACTCAATTCAAAAAAAATCTGACTGCTTTGACTTTTACTTTAGAGCACGAGGTTAGTAATAAAGATTTAAGTTGAGCTTTGTCAAGTTGTCATCTAAAGAAAATAAGGCCCAAGCGGGGACGGGTGCAGCGTTTATCTGTGGAGACCGCCTGATATTTTCTCTTTACCTCAAGCCTGCAGCAACTAAACCGCTGAGCTCTATGCGACAGATGAGTGCATTAAGGAAGAGGCTAAACTCGAGGTTTTTAGAACTTATAATCTCATCTGACTCAAAGTCCGCTCTGTTGAATTTGAAAACCCATCCTTTTGTGCAGAACATTTTAAATTCACTGCACGTTCTGCTGTGGCTGAATATAACGGCTATCTCCCTTTGGGTACCTGGGCACAGTGGACTAGTTGGGAATGAAGCAGCGGATAAAGCCGCAAAACGCCGTTAGAACATGGCAAACGGTTAGGTTTTACTCCCCATGAAGATTTCATGTCTCATTTGAAAGAAATAATATGGCTAGAGGTTGGTATGAAAAGTGAAATGCTTATATGAGAGAAGTTAAACCCCAAGTCAAATCTTGGCAATCTTCTTTTTGATCTCATGAGAGAGTCCGTTCAAACTCGTTTAAGAATAGGACACACAAGACTCATACATGGCCATCTCATGGACAAGGAAGATCCTCCTACCTGGGTAGTGTCGTGTCCATTACTGTGAGGCATATTCTCACAGCCTGCACAGCATATGAGGACGATAGGAAAAGTTGTAATATGCCATACTTCCTCTCAGAAATTCTTAGAGATAGCACCAAAACACTTGACAGGCTGATAAGATTTCTAAAGAAAACTAATCTATTTTCAAAAAAAGTAAATAAAGAGCTACATAATTTACCAGTAACACGTTCCCAAAAAATATTAATAATTACCTAACCTTATATTATACTCATTACTTTACTCATATTAAAGCATTTCGGTTTATTAAAAGGGGTCATAACAGGCTTGGATGTGGACATTTTTGGTCCATCATTCTTCAAGATTCAATAAAGCCTGAAACAGGAATACAGTAACAAAGTGCATAATCCTATTTCAAACTTTACTTAATTACAAACAAATTTTTTGTTAAAACAACTTAACACTAGAGAGATGGCCAGGGATTTAAGTTTTGCCATCTCCCCCACCGATTTAATTTCTTTATGCTCGCTTGAGCCACTGGACCGGTGCATGTACCACTACTATATTAAGCTCCTAATCTTTATAATCTTAGAAAAACCTAAAAAGGTTGCAATTGCCACAAATAAAATGTTCCCAAAGAGCATTAGCCAATAATGGTATCGCGCTCTACTCTCTTCACGTTGATATTCAAAAACCTATCCTTAACATAATTTTGGACATGAATAATCTGGATCTCGGTATGGTCTGGATGAAAAAACAAATTAAATTGTTATTTGTCAAGCTTTCGACCTATTTTAAGTTCATTTTAGATAGTCATTTAAGTTCAAAGGGAGAGTTTTTTAAACTCACGATGAAGAGGAGCAAATGGCACTTCATGTTCTTTGATTATGTCTTGTAAGTAGCTCTGTTGAGGCGTCGGTGGACACAACGTTTAGGCGTTGACACGGTGCTCATCACTGTAAGGTAAAGGTCCCGGGTTCGAATCCAGGTGCTATGAATTCGATGGTTGTTTATTTTTTCAAAAACACCGACACCCCTAGGGTTGATATGACCTCTGCTGTTGCGAACCCTCGTAAAAAATAAATAAAAAAGTACCTCTGTTAGAGATCTTCCTACACACGAACCAATTCGGTGAAGACTTCCAAGAAAATGCCATCCCAGAATATCAATGACCCACCATGGAATGCTACCTGAAGTACACCACGGGCTATTCTTTTACAATGGATACCAGGAACTGGAGTTCCCTCCTGAACACTGCAGCTGTACAGCTTCATACCAACTGTACTTTATCCCTGTTGTTTTTTTTTTGTTGTTTTTTGTTTTTGTTTTTTTTTTTGGTTGGGGGGGCTCACAAGTGTGAATTTGAGCCCCCGGGAAGAAATCAATACATTTCGGACTTGTCTCAGATTTTTTATCACATTCCCCGTAACGATGCTGTTTCGAAGTCTGATGAAGGATGATTCACATCGACTCTCTTGTCGGTAAACCTCGGTCAACCCTGAGTCGTCGCTTTCTAGTGTGAAGCTCTATGTCTCTGAAGCACCGAAGAACCCTTCCTGTTGTAGAATGGTTTTCCTGGCGACTTGGCGCTGGCTGTATCATTCCTCAAATAATGACTCCGACACTTAGGCTTAAATGGCCTGATTGCAGCTATTGAAAAAGGTTTAAGAAAAAAATAATATCAATTGAAACCAATGAAGGATAAAGATTAACTGAAGGCGATCTTTAAACGTAGCAGAATGGGAGGACATATTGCTACTTTTTGTGCAAATAAGATTAATCAATACAAAAGTAAACAAAGGAAATAAACAAAGCATTATTTACTGTTTATTTTGACTACGATTGCTCCAAGTTACCTGTAACTAATGCAGAAAGAGAGTGTATTTATTTTTTATATAATTTTTTTGTATATATATTCGAATAATGTGTTGACAAGTCAATTGTTCGAAAAAACAGAAATGAATATGTATTTAGTATGTTGGCATTGAAGGTTTTGAAGAATTTTAGAATTAACGAGGTAAAATCCTGAAGCTTTCTTTGATTTGAGATGGTGTATAGTATTGGGTTGTCCGGAAAATAATGCAGGATTTTAAGTTTTCATTAAAAAAAATCTATATAAAATATTCTGTTTACGTTTACAGGATTACTCATTTGTATNTTAATACCAAAATCCTGCATTATTTTCCGGACAACCCAATATAATGAACGTCAGGAGATTTAGGAGGGGAAAATAATGGGATAGTAGAGAATAAATATTTTTTTGTAATTTGGCCATTATATATCATGTTGGTCCGCGTATCCTCTCTGCGTTAGAACTTCAGGACCGTTTCCGTTTCACAGACTACTCAAAAAATCCAAAAATATTCTTCGTTAATTTGTAAGTATTGTCTATGAGGTCGGCGTAAAGAATGAAGACTTATATTACTAAATAATTTATCACTTAAAAACTATAAAACATTTGAATTATTATTACACGAGATTAGTTACGACTGGTCCGCCGTTTTTCACAGTCTGGAGATAAACAGTTCTTGATGTAGATGGGCATCAGTATGACATATATCATCTATGTACTTTGTGAAAAAATGTAATATGAAAGGAAATGTTGGCACCATAAAAAAAATGTTTTTCTAAACTTTTAATTAATTAAGGTTTTTGGTTGAGATAAAAAAGGTATTGTCACGAGCGGGATTCGAACCCACGACCTTGGGCTAGATACGCCGCTACTCTACCACTTGAGTTATCGTGACTTCGATCCACTCGGACACTAACTTCCCATCTCAACTCCACCTTTTGAATTTTCCTTCCTTTTTGCCATTTTTGCCATTTTTTTAGTGTGAAGTTAGTGTCCGAGTGGATCGAAATTACGATAGCTCAAGTGGTAGAGTAGCGGCGTATTTAGCCGAAGGTCTGAGTTCGAATCCCGCTCATGACACTGCCTTTTTTATCTCAGCTAAAGACCTTAATTATTTGAAAGATATTAATTGGTCAAGCGGACAACGAAAGTTTTTGTAAACCTACATTACATCAGACCGCATCTCACGATCTCTACGATGCTTAAATTGAATTTATTTATAATTAAATTGAGCTCTTATTTGAACAACAGCCAGGTTATTATAAAATCATAATATTAACTTGCCGTAACCAAATAAAAGATCGCTGCGAATTTAATTTTCAATGATCCTATATAACTTATCTGTCACCCGGACTCAACGACGATGGCGCGATCCTTCCATATTTGCGAGATGGCTTTTTTCGCTATTTTTCCTTCTTATCGGCCTCCTTATAAAGCAAATCCTGAGTGATGGACAATATGAGAGGCCGCTTTACCGGAAATATAATTCCGACGTCATACCCCCGACGGGCCATACATCACGTAAATCGCCGGCGTTCCTTCAGCCTCTTTTTTAAATTAATCTAGCCGTTCCGGGAAGGCGTTATTAATATTCACTGCCCCTGAGCCGGCCGCTTCTGAAAATATGGGAATAACCCATTAAAAAATTACTTTCATTAAACCTAGCCTTGTAAATAGTGTTTATGAGATGGCTTGTTCGCTTTACTGCCCCCAGACTCACGGAATTTCCAGCATCCTAAAACGAACGATACACAACTCTTCTAAAGTAATAATGGGATGAACGCCGCATTTTGATCTTGATTAACTGAATTTTATTCAAATTACAGTAAAAAAATGTGAGTCGTAACCTGATCTTTCTATAAATAAATTTTAAATTTTTATGATTGTATGTGTACTTGGATGTTAATCTCTTTCTTTCTCTCTCTCCCTCTTATTCTCACTCTCACTCTCTCTTTCTATCTACCTACCTCGTCCTCCCTCCCTCTCTTTCTTTAAACACTGTTGTCCTTTAGTCGTCTTAATGGATTGCACGGATTGGTTCAGGATGAAAGGGGTTGGACTAGTGAGTTAGGTTGAGGGTCGGGTGATTTATGGAAGTTGTATTATCGACCAACTATGATACACTCTGGATTTGAGAATTTGTTGGGTGTGTGTTCCTTGAATTAAATACAACACTATTCACATTTAAAAGTTTTAGAAAAGTGTTTTAAACCTTTGACTGTCAATGTTTCTTACATTGTTATTTTTATTGATAATTACGTACAGTCTCTAGTATGGCCAAATATAGAACGGAAAGATTGGTATGTTTATAATACAGTGTTGTAATTAAATCAAGGACCACATATCCAATGAATTCTCAAATCCAGTGTATATTATAAAACATCAACGGTCTGTTATTTAGAACCGGACAAGGGTACGGGAGCTGGGGTCTTCGGGATGAACTGACGGTAAACCTAGGTAAGTGTGCTACAGTTTTCCCGTCTGAAATCATAGCGATTGAACAACGCGCCAAAGAAATAAAAAGGCTAAGAATACATTCCCGGAAGATTTTCTCTGACACTCAGGTCCCCCTCTTGCGAGGCGAATGCAAAGAGTGTTTTGAACTGCATTGAGGCCATGACGGAAGTCAGAGACACTAACGACCTGACCCTGGCAGGCGACCCTGGACATTCGGGGCATGAGGCAACGAAAAGGTTGACACGTTGGCCAAAAAGGGAGCCAACATGGACTCTCTTGGCCCAGAAACTTACCTACAGCCTGCCACAAAAGAGGATACATCTTAAAATGGATCTTTAATGAGTCCAAAACCTGGTGGAACAGTACAAACGCGAAGAGATTCATAGGACCATCCGCAAAACTTACAAAAGAATTACTGGAAGGCAACCGCAACCGAACTGGGATTCTGGTTGGACTCCTGAAAGGGCACTGCCACTTAAGAAAGCACATGCACTGGATAGGAGTACAGAAAAACACTGTGCAGATACTGCCAGGAAGAGGAGGAGACTGCAGAACACATTTATGTTTCTGTGAAGGTCTATGTAAGTGTAGGTTCTTGCAACTATGACAAGAAAAACCACAAGCAAGATCCTACACCAAGGAGCGCTGGCAAAGCTATGGAGGCTGGTTAATAACCTGAGGCTGACCAGTGAGTTATAAAAAACAGGGGAGAACAATAGATCAATTCAGGTCGAAGTGCAGTAGACCTTGTGGCCGCCTCTTTTATCCCTATCCCTTTAATTTAGTGAAATTGTTAAAAGTTGTATAAATTTACTTTTTTTTAAGTACAAAATAAAAGTGCTGCGAAGCCTGTAATTTAAAGATTATATATATAGACATATGTGTATTTGACCATGAGAATGGCCAAGTGGGTTGTTGGGTCCCAAGGTCCGATTTTTAAGGGAAATGGGGGTGTTCCATATTTGGAAATATTGTACATATTATATACAAGGTGTTCGGCTACTCGTGTTACAAACTTTGCCAGTAGATTCTATATCCAAAACCAAAAAGTTCTAATGAACTATGGTCCGAATCTTAACAGTTTCGGAGTCATTTCACTTTTTATGCTTTTTTTAAGATTTCACGAACTTGCTTCAAGTAAACAACGATAACTCCAAAACTAAAAGGTTTTGGACAAATTCGTTAGTGAAATAAGCGTTTTAGTAGCGAGACTTTAATTTTTTTTTCAAAGTTGAAAAACTTATTATGGTGATTCTAAACTACTATTTCCAAACCTAGAGACCAGCACATTTGAGAAAACTTACTGCATTTAATAGCCTTTTTAGTGGTGTAAATTATTCAAAATTTATTAAGTTTTTTTTTATTTTCCACCTTACCAATCCTTCAACCACGGTTTTTTCTTTTGCTTCATCAATTTCTTCATGTTTGAAAAAGTAATTAAAAAAGCAATTGCACCGTTGAAATTTGCTGGTCTCTAGGTTTGTAAATAATAGTTTAGCATCACCTTAGTAACTTTTTCAACTTTGAAAAAAAAATTTAAAGTTCTCCCTACTAAAACGCTTATTTAATGAAGATTTACAAGTTTATATTGATTACATCTTAATGGGAATTTAACCTAGTTTTCAATGGTATCGACGAATTTGTCCAAAAACCTTTTCGTTTTAGAGCTATCATTGTTTATTTGAAGCAAGGTCGTGAAATCTTCAAAAATTAGAAAATGTGAACTCCGAAACTGTTGAGATTCGGAGCTTAGTTAATTAGGACTTTTTTGTTCCGTTTTGGATGTAGAATCTACTGGCAAAATTTGTAACAAAAGTAGAACACCCTCTATAACTACTGTGTAGCTCTACACTGTGTATGCTTGTATATATTTGTTTGTTTGTATGAATAAATGAGAGGGACGATGGCCAAATTTCGAGTACTCCATCGGGCCTCAGAGTTGGATGTTTGATATGACTCCATTGCCTCCATAAAAAATATATAAAAAATAATAAAATAAATTGTTAAGAATTAATATATGTGTGGTGTTTAGTGACCGTTAGTTAATGATTATTTGGAGATCATGCGGTCTGCTGTGACGTAGGTTTTAGAAAAAACATTTACTTCATCGTGCCAACGTTTCGATCTTTATTGAGATCATCTTCAGGGCTCAAAGTGTTTGCGTTTGTTTTTTGTATACAAACACTTTAAGCCCTGAAGATGATCTCACAATATATAGAAACGTTGGTACGATAAAGAAAATGTTTTTTTAAAACCTACGTCACACCAGACCGGATCTCACAATTTCCAAATAACAATTAATATATTTTTTATATTTTTAATTTTTACTAACATACGTTTATTTATGGTGATATTTCCTACAATTTTGCAATTCTATTTTTATATTCATGATCGCATTTTTTCTTTTGTACGCTGTAACATTTGGGCTTATAACGAAATTCATACTTGTTGAAAGCAGTTTATCCCACGTGTTGACTGCTAGAATTTTATGTTTCCCCGAGAATTTGTTGCGTTTTCTTGTTAAAGTTATGCGGGGTTGGGCAATAAAATTCATTAACAAGTTATGGCATCTAATAAAGTCGATGGGCAGCGGGCGGGAATCCGCTTCTGCGAGTTATGCAAACCACGTGGAGATGTTTGTAATCCGCTAAACCAAACCCTTCGTAACGTTCATCCGACAGGACTCAGAAAATGTTTACCCTCGCCGGTTTAGGTGTCTGTGACGGTCGTCCCTTACAGGAATTGATTCAAATTTTAGCAAACGGGGTTTTTAAAGAGGGGAGAAGCGGCCGTGAATAAAGGGTTCGTTAAGAGTGATTTTATTCTGAGAATCAAGACAATTCCTGTCTCGAGAAAGGCGGCTATGCTTTGAAGAAACGGAAAACAAATGGGGATGTGCTTAATTTCAACAGACACAAGCAGCTATTATTTTGAATTAACAAGCCAACAGTGCCGGAACGAAATACGTTTCACTTAGGCCGGGCACTTCTTGGATTACCGCTTTATGTCTTTCTGGAGATAAAGTGGAATATTCCATTTTGGCTCATTAGAAGCACAAAGCCCGAGATTTACTCTTCCACCCGCTTCAGCGGGATGTAATTTACCAGAGATTATTACGGAAGAAATGAATATGAATTTCGAAAGCTAAGCACGTCTCCAAAGCTATAAAAATTGGAAAATTATATTCTCCCTCCTCCTGGAAAATATTCACTTTTGAAAAACGCTGATGGAATTCAGATGTTAAAGTGGTGTTTGTCGGTCTGCGAGTGGATGAAAAAGAACGAAAAGAAAAACAACCAATCTTGATCAATTCAGAATCCCTGACGAGATCAAACAAAAAAACTACACCAGCATAGCTTAACGCCAAATCTCACGAACTAATTGTTTTACGGGTAAACTGTCAAGAATCACACCGCAGAAGATGACAAGAAGCCGAAAATAGGCAGACCAAAAACGATTGGTAATCGACCAATTTAAACATTTATCACCCATCAGACCACATGGAAAAATTAATCCTCAGCCAGACGTGTTTCAACTTTTCTCTGAGCGATTTCGCAGTGCTTAGGTTCCATTTTTAATTTGGCGAAAGGTAAGCGGTGTTGAACGTGTTCTATAATATCAAGCTTGTATCATTGTAACAACACGAGTCTGTCGTGCAAATTTAATTAACAGGATGAAATTTTCTTTAGTCTTGAAAAACGTGGGATTCCGTTTCTCATTCGCCAGGATTAGAAGACAATTACAAAGGATTATACATTCACAAAAGCTTCGGCCGCAAAGTACGAAGGCTTCTCTTTCACTCGCCAGCCAGAAAACTCAGAAAGTTGCTGATGTTACATTTTAAGGGAAAATTAAAGTGCCGTTAATAATTTGATTTTATTACAGTGTTAAACTTTATTCTTATTAAGTACAAAAGTCCATTTTTTAATAAAATCAGTTATTTACAGCTGAATGAAACGTTTTGTTGTTCAACGGAAATAAATAAAGGATCGCATTATGTTGCAAGTTTTGAAACATTTTATTTACACGAATCGATTCTGGAGTATATATATTTGTCACTTATTAGGGATGATCATTTGTTAATATTATTATTGTTCATTCATAATTTTTTTTAAACATGTCCAATAAATTTTTATAGGCGTCGATTGTTGTTTATCTTGAGGTTTACGTGTTTATTTTTGAACCAAGCAATACAGAACATTATTTTCATCCATGATGCAAACATAAATGTCTAATTTTTTTTTGTATGATGTTATTGTTTTTCTTTAAGGGAGAATTAAAATGCTTTAGTAATTTGATTTTAATGCAGTGTTAAACTTTATTAAATTCACTAGTTTTCTTGGTCCGCTTAACCAATTAATATCTTTTAATTAATGAACGTTTTTAGTTGAGATAAAAAAGTCAGTGTCACGAGCTGGATTCGAACCCACGATCTTCGGCTAGATACGAAAAATGGAAAATCGAAAAATGGCAAAAAGGAGGGAAAATTCAAAAAAGTGGGGTTGAGATGGGAAGTTAGTGTCCGAGTGGATCGAGGTCACGATAGCTCAAGTGGTAGAGCAGCGGCGTATCTTGCTAAAGATCGTGTGTTCGATTCCCGCTCGTGAAACTGACTTGTTAAACTTTATTATTATTAAGTACAAAAATCCAGTGTTTTAATATGCAAATAGTTATTTACAGATCTATGATACGTTTTGTTCTTGAACTGAAATAAATAAAGGATCGCATTATGTTGCAAGTTATGTAACATTTTATTTACATCGCATCGATTCTGGAGAAAACACGTCCAATATATTTTATGCTTATTAGGGATAATCAGTAATTACTATTATTATTATTATTATTATTATTATTATTAATTTTTAAGGGCGTTTTAACGGCTAAGGTCATTTCACGCCCTAACATCCAAACCTTCTATCTTAGGTTAGCTATATCNTTATTATTATTATTCCTCCATAATTTTTTACAAACATGTGCCATATAAATTGTTAGAGGCGTCGTTTGTTGTTTATCTTGAGGTTTACGCGTGTATTTTTGAATCAAGCAATACAGAACTGTATTTTCATTTTTTATTTATTTATTTTCTTTTTTTTGGTGTTGGTTATTGCTTTTCTTATTGTTATACGGGATAGTATTTTTATCTGTGATGAAAACATACAAGTCCAATACATTTTTGGGCGGCGTTTTTTGCTTATCTTCGGGTATTACATTATATTGAGGTATATGATCCGTAAAAGTAAGAAAAATATCTCCTGTCATACGTGTTCATTCTTACACTAAACAAATCAAGACAGCATTGTTCATCCATGATGGAAAAAACTTGCCCAATACATGATTTTGGCCTCATCCTTTACTTTGTTGAGGTTTACGTGTTTATGCTTGATTCGGGAGGGTAGATATTTGGTTTAAATATACTTTTGATTTTTTTGTGTTTTCTTGAGATTGACTCTGATGTGTTGAACAAGTATTTTGGAACTTACGAGTCTACTTGCACAAATTGACTCGGGAGTTTAGAATCTATACGAACCAACTAAAAACCATTGAATTTTTTACAGACAAAATTTGCATAAAAGCGCGTTTTCAATGAACAACTAAAGTTTCATCAAGTTGAATCATAACTTGAAATGTGTAAACACTCGGATGACTGTTTCTTGTTCAAAGTTAACACTGAACTCGTGTTATTTTATTTTTCGTTTACAAAATAGTTGAAAACCAGACTGGCCTCAAGTGGACTTGATGTGTGATGCTGAAATTATTACAATTTTATCATAAGTATTAACGCCTTTAAAATCATTAACTTACATAATAAAGATTGTATTTTTCAATGTTATCTTAAATGTATATTTAACATACTAAATTAAGGACGTTGCCTTGTGCCTCGGATTAGCATGTCTTCTTTGTCACAAAAGTTAGTCATAAGATTTATGAACCATGCGGCCTAATAACGAGATGACTTAGTAAATATAAATAAATAAGCGAGTGGAAATGCATATCGTAAAAAAATAGAACTTTCCAGGCTTACTATTGCTTATTTGAAGAACAAAATTAACATAAATTACTTCTTTCAATTAATTAATCTTTCTATGTAAGTTAGTCAGAAATCGTGAGATGCGGTCTGGTGTATGTAGGTTTCAGAAAAACTCTTTATCGTGCCAACGTTTCGATCTTTATTGAGATCATCTTCAGGGCTCAAAGTGTTTGTCTTCTGTGTAATGGTGCCATTCTTGCGTGTCGCGTTGAGAGTGCCTTCCGGTATAAAGAAATCTGGAAGACCGCCTGCCTTAACAACACGACATACGGGCAATTTTAATTGCAGCTTCCAACTTTACTGCTCGTCAAATTACTCAAAGAGTTGATATAGAAACAAATTTGAAAACATTCCAAGGGCCATTCGCGCAGCTCCTCACATCAAAAGGAAAATAATGAAAGTAATGTGCATAAAGAAGGACGGAAGATTTTGCCCTGGGCACTCTCAACACGACACGCAAGAATGGCACAATTACACAGAAGACAAACACTTTGAGCCCTGAAGATGATCTCAATAAAGATCGAAACATTGGCACGATAAAGAAAATGTTGTTCTGAAACTTATCACACCAGGCCGCATCTCACGATTTCTGAATAATTATCGATTAACGGTCACTAATCACCACACATTTCTATGTAAGGTTTTGGTTGAAATGAAAAAGTTAGTGTCACGAGCGGGTTCGAACCCACGACCTTCGGCTAAATACGCCGCTGCTCCGAGTGGATCGAAGTCACGATAGTTCAAGTGGTCGAGCAGCGGTGTGGTGGGTTCGAATCCCGCTCGTAGCACCAACTTTTTCATTTCAATCAAAACTTTACAAAAACAGATTAATTAATTGAAATTAATTGTAGATTTTTACAGCTTTTCCCGAGATTTTTGTTCTTGTAATTCAGTTTAAAATGGTTGTTCCATTTTTAAAAACCCTGACCACAAAAATAACATAGAACCGTGTATAAAGAAGAACAATCCAAAATGTACTTAACAAAATTCGATAAAGTTTTATTTGAAACGTGTGAATGAAAACTTATTTAAATCGCTTTCAACTCTTGTTGATCCGTTAAAATTGATCATCAAAAGGTGAACCTATTGTTAGATTTTCAATTATTAAATATGACAATATTTTTGCTATTTACTGTCACCTATTGATAATTGAATTTTAGTATTTGATCTACAATTGAGTAATATGAATAATTATCATTTATAATAATGTGAAATGTTAATGGGCATCGATGAACATGTTATTAATAATGGTTTTGCAGTTGGCTGGGTTGTATGATGAAAAATCAACAGGTGGTTTATGTTTATCGAAATATATTTTATCGATAATCATTGAATAATTTTGAAATTTTAGTACAATGATTGTATAATCTAAGTCATTAGTAAGATTTTTATGTTTTATCAGTTCTGAATTTTTTTGATTTTTCCAAGGCCTTTTCCAATTCCCGCCTGTAACTCGCATAGCAGGCTGCAGTCTCGCAGATCCTCGCTTCGAACATCCTGGACAAGTGGTGGTCGTAAACGATGAGCTGAGGTAGCGAGAAAACATCCCATTTTATCATCCGATCGTATCTCGGATGGTGTCTGCTGTACACTTTCAGCCATGCAGGAGGTTGGCCAAAATACCTTTCCGGCCCGAAACGGCTCTCCATCCTGCATAAACATAAAATTGTAAACATTATTTATAAAGTCTTATAGTTTTGTCCTTTACGATCAATTTGTTTGCGTGTCCTTGCTATTTTTGACGGTCGGCCTCCGGCTTTTCACCACCCTCGCTGATGGTTTGTAACAAAACATACTTCATCCCACTAATATCCGTCACAAACCATCTAGCAAACAACCAAACAGGCTCATCACTCCGTATACATTAAGGGCAAATATCACAAATGAATTTTTGAGATAAGATACCACTGAAGATAGCGAGAAGCCATAACGCGTCTGACCAAGAAACAAACAGAGAACAAAATCATCGGAAACAAACTGCTGGAGGAAATCTCATATTTTTCTCTTTCACATTTGAACATATTTCTAAATCCATTATATTTAGTGGTCTATTGACCAAATTACTTCTTTCAATTAATTAATCTGTAAATGTAAGGTTTTGGTTGAAATGAAAAATGGCAAAAAGGAGGGAAAATTCGAAAGGTTGTACGTTGAGATGTGGAGTTGGTGTCCGAGTGGGTCGAAGTCACGATAGCTCAAGTGGTAAGAGCAGCGGCGTATTGAACCGAAGATCGTGGGTTCGAATCACGCTCGTGTCACTAACTTTTTCATTTCAACTAAAACCTTACATAAAAAGATTAATTAATTATTTGTAAACATTTATTACATCGAAGTTAGTCAGTATAATAAAATAAACGAGCAGTTTTAGTTTTCTAATGATAGGTTGAAAAATTCCAAGTTCTCCGTGGTTGAAAACCTTTATTCAATTTAGTAAATTAGATGGAGTTTCGGACTCCTGGCCCATCATCAGTAACTCAACATAGAGAAATATCATGGTATAATTCCCAATCTGAAGGCACACCCATCAGTAATTTCCCATTTTTTTAAATAAAAGTATTTATACATGGACTATGCGAATGATACATATATATTATTTTTCGACCCCCCTTTATTTGTTGAAGGGAATTTCGTCAAAATGGTTTTAAAACTGTAATTGAAACATATATGTTATTTTAGTCCATTAATGGTATACCACATGGTAATGAGATTCTTTATATATGTATCATTCGCATAGTCCATGTATAAATACTTTTATTTAAAAAAATTGGAAATTACTGATGGGTGTGCCTTCAGATTGAGAATTATACCATGAGATTTCTCTATGTTTAGTTGTTGATGATGAGCCAGGAGCCCGAAACCTCCATATAATTTACTAAATAAAATAAAGGTTTTCAACCACGGAGAACTTAGAATTTTTAAACCTATCAATAGAGAAGATATGAACCGTGGAGTTGTTAATATATGAAATAAGATGAGTTTTAGTTTTATGCTTAGATGAAAATTAGTAAACAAGCATAAATATGGCAAACGTTCTTCTGGTCAATTGGTATGCGAAATATAGCCTACCATGTCTTGATAATAATCTCTTGTTTAACAAAATAAACACTGCAAGAACCTGAGACATATATCATCCAGATATCGACAGTAATCACAAAAATACAGTAAAAAAATTAGATACACCTAGTGAGATTAAATAAAAATAAAAATTAGATACAAAGTAGTGAGGATGAACGGACCATTAACATTCAATCCTACGAACTTGTCTTTAAAGAATTCGTTTATATTTTCTCATCAACTTACCTTATTGGACTTGCATTTTTTCGACACATTTTTAAATAAATAAAGAGACTATTACCCTGTCCGGTGAAAATAATGATAAAATGGTTGATCATTTCTCCGAGCTCGCAAAGTAACCGAGAAGTTAATGCTTTCAGGTAACTGTGGGTGATGGTACAGACCATTCAGTAGGTTCCACAAAACCCGATGGATCGAAATTTCAATGGAAAGAGACCACATATATCCAACCTCTGTTCATACTCGAACTCGACCCATTGCAGAGCCATTTTAAATTCAAGGAACTTCAAGAATGGATAATACCTCCCACAAGACCAAAGTACCGGCATTTAATGGCACAAATATTCCTAAAGTCCTTAACATTTCTCATAAAAACACAAATTTTTGTTAGGCCTAGAAATAACGGATGCAATATGAGTAAAGGAACATTTATTATCGAAAACTACCCCGAGGTCAGTAATAGTCGAAACTTTCTCCATTTCTCAGCCGCCCAAAAAATATGAAGGCTGATAAGTAGGGCTGTTGAAATATATACATTTGCATATTTTTTCCCGGTTAACTAAAACATCCAGTTTTAACAAATTGTATATGTTTTGAAGTATTTGGAATCAATTTAAGCAATATTTATTTTTCATATTTGTGCATATATTGCCATAAATGCATATTTTTGCATAAGTTGGTTGTGATTGCATATTTTTGTACATATCCGGCATATCGGTATTTGGCGCGACAAATTTTAATGTTTCTGAGGAGGCAAAAAAATCTCTGATAAAGAGCTACGTCTACCAACCCACTCTTCCGTTTCCACATAATGAACGAGTTTGTGTTTGTTCAGTTGCTGCTGCCCGCTTTCCGCGAACTTTTGGCCACCTTTGGCCATCTCTTGGAATAAATGGACAAAGGAATAGTGTTTGTACCACTGTAAATGTTCTCTTGGAATAGTTTAATTGGATTCATGGAAATATTACAACCTCGGTTCTCTTCTTTCCCTACCATCATACTTTTCAGCTTTACCCAGTCTCTCATGCGTTTTCCATCGCGAAACGTTATTTGTGTGTTGTGAACTGACTATTCCTAAAATGTCGAAAGTCATCGCAAAGACGAAAGATCTTGTTCAAAAGCATGTGCGTGAGTTTTCCAGTGAGACTTTTAAGGGCGATGCGGACGTTTTGTACTGTGTTGTGATAAACCTGTATCAACAGTTTCACGTTTTTTGGTAACACAGCACATAAAGGCAGCAAAACACAAGGAACACAAAGGTAGGAAGTTTAAGTTTCAACAAACCTCGGTGACACAAGGACTGGGTCTGAAAAGTCCGGTTTCGATACCGATTTATGTCGTGCTGTTAGAGCTGACATACCCATCCATAAACTAATCCATCCTGAATTCAAAAGTTTTTTGAGAATACACAGGGAAAGCCATTCTCCACGAAAGAACCCTCAGGAAATCTCACCTGGATCTTTTATACAGTCAATAATCTACAAAATCAGAGACTTCATCGAAAATGAACCGATCTGGGTCTCGATGGATGGGACGACGGATTTTTTCAATTTAACGGTTTTTTTAATGCGTTTTTCTTTTTTAATATTAGCAATGCGATGTTCCTCTTGCCACTGTTTTTCTTTTCAATACAATTATGTGCTTTAATTTGAAGTTTCCTTATTTTCTCATGGTAATTTTCACATATTTTCAGTTTTAATTTGCATTTTTTACCAAATATATTTATATATGTATGTGCATATTTGTCTGTTTTTATTGCATATAAATCACAGCCCAACTGTTAAGGCTTTAGTTTTTAACAAAAGGAAAACATTTCCACTTGAAAATATTTAATAGGGGTTTATTGTCGAAGCTCAAGAAGAGAATCCTTCCAAGTCCTTTGTAAAAGCCCATTATTTACTTGACCATTTACTATTGAATAGATTTTTATTTCATCACAGGAGAGTTTTTTTTTTTAATTAATAACATTATGCGATACGTCTGTGTATTTTAGGTTATTGCCTGCTTAAATTACAATTACTGAAATGCAAGAAAGTGGATAAACATTAATCCAGATATCGAAGAATTATATAAAACGAGATGTAAGAAGGTTCAGAGATTGCGTTCCAGTTCGGCAAAGGAAAGGGTATTACATTCAAAGCAGCTATTACGCCTAATGAAGCCGAAAAAAGGAAGCTTTAAGCGAGAAACGGATACCTTCGCACGAGATAAACTTATATTACACCGTTCTGATGTCGGAACAATATAATGCTGTCTGTAATCCATAGAAGCAATTCCCATCCACTTTTCCCCAAGCGACAACCTAATCCCCTTCCCAATTTATTTTTGCTTTCTCTACAATCGTCGAAAAGGGAATAAACAGCTATATCGCTCGGGGGTGGCTTTTATAAGAAAAAAAAAGTGAGACCCTTAATCCTATGTATTCTTTTTTTCGCCAATTTATTCTGTAAAGTACGCTGGTTTTGAACGTCTGTTGAAAAATAAATAGGAAACGAGAAATCTTACCAATATTCAATTAAAATCCTGGAGAAGAAAATGCCAGGAAACAGTGTTCATTTAGATACAACTTTTATATGAAAAATTCTATCAGGAGTTAAGATAATTAGGAAACACTCAATTTCCTTTGATGAACCAAGACTTGTACTCTGTGAAAAATAATTTAAAGTTACAAGTGCAACAAAATTAAATATGAGATTACATCAAAAATGTAGAACTGTTTGCAATTTAAAATTTATGAGTAATAACCCTTTTGGGATAGGGGAGAACTTTTGACGCCTGTTTGGTTGGTATTTTTTTTCTTTTTTTTAGGGGCATCCGACAGTTGGGTCATTTCAGCCCCGAGCGGATGGAAAATATTACAACACACTTTCAATACGCATTCACACAAATAAATCGATTCATACCTATATACATTCAATTAATTAAGGTTTTTTTACTTGAGATAAAAAAGTCAGTGTCACGAGCGGGATTCGAACCCACGACCTTCAGCTTGATACGCCGCTACTCTACCACTTGAGCTATTGTGACTTCGATCCGCTCGGGCACTAACTTCCCATCTCAAACCCACGTTTTGAATTTTTCCTCCTTTTTGCCATTTTTCAAATGCCTATATTCATTGAATTCATTCTATTTGGTAGATACTCATTATTTATACAGCGACCTGCATACGATAACAAACTAATTTAATTGGGGTCGATGGAGTGCTTTTATAAATATTCCCCATCGACCCAGGGCACGTACACAGGTCGAGGAACGATGGGGATGCTATTCCACCATCAGCCCCTCCCCATTCACTTTAATAAATACACTCATTCATACAAAACACCGAAACACAAAACACATATTTTGAAGACTATATACAATAGTTATTCAGATATCGTGAGATGCGGTCGGGAGTGATGTAGGTTTCAGAAAAACATTTTCTTTATCGTGCCAACGTTTCGATCTTTTATTGAGATCATCTTCATAAAAGATCGAAACGTTGGCACGATAAAAAAAATGTTTTTCTGAAACCTACATCACTCCCGACCGCATCTCACGATATCTGAATAACTATAGATTAACGGTCACTAATCTCTACACACTATATACAATAAAAAATTCCCAATTTCCCCAAAAAACGGAACAGAGAACCCTGAAACTTGCTACCGTCCGAGAACCATTCTTAAATCCGGCAGCATGCCTACACGCTCTCTGTATGGAGCTAAGGCATGACACGCCTTTATTATGTGGGACACATCGAGCAACCTCTGCATAAGGGGCACCTGTGCGGGCTTTGTCCCAAGGGCAGGAGCCCGTGTGTCAACCGCGTGTGGCCAATCCTCAGTCGGGTGAGGACGATCCCTCGACTCCTGCTTAGGTTTTCTGAGGGCCATCTACCGTCGTGCTCTTGACTCGCAAGAGACTCTCCGACGACCCCGCGCCACTGAGGCTGCCATCTTTTTTTTAACGTGCTTTTCACTGCGTGCTTAGCGTCAGTGGGCCTGGTCGCGATGGTCCGATCCGGAGGGTAGGACGTCCCGGCTTTCGCCGCCTCGTCCGCACGTTCGTTACCCTCCAGGCCGATGTGTCCGGGAATCCAGACAACAGCCATCGTTTCTCCGAGAGGCTCCACCTCCGCGTATTTCTCTAACAAGAGCACGACGAGAGTGTCCACAGAGAACCTGTAGCGTATAGCCCAGAGAGTCGGTACATTCGAGGAAGGCTGAGCCCTCCTCGGTCCGCAGCTCCTCGAGAGCGTGCCAAATCGCATACAGCTCTGTCCGGTATACGTTGCAATGAGAGGGTAACGACAAGAAGGTGGCCACTCCCTCGCTATACACAGCACACGCCACACCATCGTCGGTCTTGGACCCGTCAAAAACCGGCGTATCTATTTCTAAGTTCAAGGAACTTAGCCTTATAGAGGTATGGCGGAGTGCACGATTTGGGCAAGTTCGCCAGATCGTCGTGGAGGAGTACGGCCGGAAGTTTAGTTGGTATTAAAACCGGCTTCGAGTACTAGGACTGTGAAAAAAGGAGTTTTGCAATAGGGGGAAAGCTAGAAATCGTTTTAATATTTAATATACTGGGTATCCCTTGAACAGACGGTCAGTATTTCAGGAGGTTATTCTATATGTCAAATGGGTCTCATAGAATGATTTTGACTGATTTTCAATGGTATTGAGATATTTCCGTGTCCGTCAGAGAACTGAATTTCACCTTATGTTCGCAATAGAGCGGGTGTTCCTCGGGGAAGCATACTTGGCCCATTTCTATTTTCAATATACACTGTAGATATTTGTACACATATTAAAATTTGAAGTACATTCACTGGTGACACGGCGATTCTTACACGTAATTCGGACCATTATAAATTATGATGTATCCCAAAATTATAAATGGTATTTTTTATGTTTCAAATTATACTATTCATAACAACCTACACATCCTGTTTGTACATGACCTCATTAAAACATGGCATAAAAAATTTTATCTATCACTGAGCATGCGACAGTTATCACTTTCAACCCTACCAGAAAATCCTCCAAAACGATTGAAGAGAAAGTGTCTCCGAAACCTCCTCAGTGAGTGAATAATGACGAGATGTCAGTGTAAAGGAGTATTGTCACTGAAGAACTGAATCAATGCATGTAATAAAACTTAATAAATACAAAAGGAGATATTTTACTTTTCGTGTTACTTCGACCTTTCACTTTTTCCCATAAAACTATCTAGTTTCTCATAAAATACTAATCCTACTGCAAATTTGATTACACCAATGGCAAGACCATTAAATTTTTTCAATTAAAAGTCGTATTAGATTCATTTTTTTATTGTGTTTCATGTTTTTATTTCATTGTTTTATTCATGCTCAGTGATAGATGAAATTTTTTATGCTGGGTTTTAATGAGGTCATGTACAAACGGGGAAAACTGTATTTAATTACTTAAAACATTTTTTTCTCGGCATAGGAGACCTGTCAGATCGATGTAGAAACACCAAAAAAATTGTCGACCCTGCCCACCTGAGGTTTCACTTTTTAGTTTCATATCTACATGTATGGATATATATATTTATATATCCAATCCTTCCGAATTTATCTGTTGCAACCCTGTCCTGAATCTTGACGAAGAATTACATCGAAACAGCCCATTGGTTTTTTGTCGTGACCGAAGTTTTTATAATCTTCCTATACTTATTTATCTTCCAAGGATGATCATCGGCTCATCATCATATTTTATTTTAAGCCCGACAAGTTAACAATACACAAATTAAAAACGTTGTCCTTTGGATTCTCATTTAAAACATGGCGTCTCGTTTGCTAAAGCACCAGGTATGGCCATTTAATTCTCAATAAATCAAAATATAAATGATAAATTATTATTACCTTTACGTTTTTAGCTGATTTATTTCCACTCAGCCGATAAATTTGCAATTCGTAATCCCTTAGCCAAACAATCCCCGATGGAGGAAGATTGGCAATATGCCTTGAAAACTCATATTTTACATAGATCCAATAAATTTAACTCAAAATTTAAACTAACTTTGTTTCTTAACCACTTTTAATTTTCAATTTTTTTTTCACCCTAAAGGTAAATCTATCCTAAATAAGAGATGAAATTTGCCTATTAATAAATAATTTGGGGACCGCGGAAGCTTGTCAGACTCTCGACTCGTAGACCCCGCGGTCGTGGGTTCGATTCCCACCGTCGCCCCAGGAATATTACGCTCTCCTTCCCTACTATAAATCAACCAGCACCAGCCACTGGCTAAATGGAATACAAAAATCCATTAAAAAATTAAAATATTAAAAATTTGACATGCTAAAGGATAATATTTCAATGTACTTTGTTTTGTTTGGTCTAAGAGTCTTAAATTAGATTACGCAGGATCCGACTAGTATTGGTCTAAGCTTTGTTAAACTTTAATTAATCTGACCCGAAAAGTTACGAATTCATCAATTATTACGTCTCGCTTATTTATAAACAATGTTAATTATTCTTTAAGTGGTCTGAAGAGCATATCAAGAGTATTTAAATTATCTCTCGAGAGTGGAAAGTTTCTCGTCCATGGAGTACCACCAGACCTCATTATGCAATATTCAAAATTCTGTTGTAGTTGAAGTTGAGTTAAACTTGTTAAACAGAGCCCCCAACTGCATTAATTCCATATTGTATTGGTTGTTTTTTTTTAAGAGAGGAGAATAATGATGAAAATAGTTAAAGAACAGTAAAATAAAATGGGCCGGTTTATTGTAATGATTGAGGCGAGGACAGTAGAAAGGCAGTTGTTTGCTAAGGACCCTACAGGAATGTCGGCTATCAGCAAATTAAAGCAATCTAAATATAAATGTAAAGGTAAAAGCCCTAATACAATGTAAAATGCCTCTTCTATCTACAAAACTCATTATTTAATTATTCAGAAATCGTGAGATGCGGTCTGGTGTGATGTAGGTTTCAGAAAAACATTTTCTTTATCGTGCCAACGTTTCGATCTTTATTGAGATCATCTTGAGGGCCTGGGATTTACAAACATTGTTTACATTTAACAAATACATTTAGGATGTGGAAAAGTGAATTTATACAATGCTGTATGTAATATTTTTGGATTTACATACAGAACAAAACAAACATAAACGTAATTTCTTAGAAATGGTTTATATCAACAGAGATAAACACAGCATTAATTACAGAACAAAACAAACCTAAACGTAATTTCTTAGAAATGGTTTATATCAACAGAGATAAACACAGCATCATTTACAGAACAGGTACATGTAAACACAGTCGCAGCTACGCCAATATCATTAATCAAATTCAATGTAAATAACATACATATATCATTACATTACATTCCACACATCAAATATTTTTCACATAGTCTAATTTTTCAACAATTTAGCTTTCCTTTTCCTATTTATCTCTTTCTATATAATCCTGAAAGGATAATCTGGCCGAACCATTACCAACACATTGTTTCCCTTCGTCGGCTCTTTTCACCTCAAAGAAGCCGACGCCTTATACAAAAATGTCTTTTCTATACCGACTTCCTTCGCCACTCCTTCAAAATCCAACCTATATAGACATAAAACAGCAAAATCTCACTGGCACTCGCGCAAGAATGGCACAATTACACAGAAGACAAACATTTTGAGTGAGTAGAAAACTTTGATTGAATATAAAAAATATATTTTGCATTGTATAAATTCACTTCTCCACATCCTAAATGTATTTGTTAAATGTAAACAATGTAAATGTAAACATTGTAGGAAAATGCTTGAGACAAAAATCATGGGAAAAAGGGTGGCATTGTGTTGGGTGAAAGGGCATGTAGGCTTATGGCAAAATGAAACGGTGGACGCGCTTGCAAAGGAGGCTGCAACTCAGGTCCAACCCTTGTCATTAAAATTCCTAAAGAAGACGGGAAAAACTTTTTGGAAAAGTTTTGTAGAAATCTGGCAAGAAAAATACAACGCATCAAATGTTGGCAATTATTACAGGTCACTGTTCCCTGAGCTCAAGAAAAAACCATGGTTTTCGGCAGGCGATAGCCCAGAAGGAATGTCAAAGGAGGTCTATTCTAATATTTTTAGACTGAAGACAAATCATGGCCTATGGGGTAGCTACAAGAAGAGAATCGGTTTAGCATCGTCTCCGAACTGTCCCACTTGCGATTGTCCTTCAAATCCTTCCCACATAATTTTTGAATGTCCAGAATATGAAAATGAAAGAGACAAACTGCTAAAAAATCTGAGCAAAGTCCCAAACATTTCCAAACCAATAAACTTAGAATCTGTCCTAATAAGCAACATAATCTATGGATTTCTAAAGTCGATAAACGTTTCTTTTTGATTACCTTCAACCATGAAAATTTAGAAGGTGAGAAGATGATGGAGCTGAATGAGTGGTGCGGGCGCGCGGCCGGGGACCTGGCTCTGGTCGGCAGATCACGCTCGACAGTAAAATGAAAATAGAAAACTTCATGGGTAATATGCCAACGTAAACCCCCCAAAAAAAGTAAACAATGTTTGTAAATCCCAGGCCCTGAAGATGATCTCAATAAAGATCGAAACGTTGGCACGATAAAGAAAATGTTTTTCTGAAACCTACATCAAACTAATCTCACGATTTCTGAATAATTATCGATTAACGGTCCCTAATCACCACACAAAACTCATTATATTTTGCCCATTAATTGGATTATACGAGTTTTCTAAAGTGGATTAAACATCAAATCAAACATAAAATAGAAAACTCAGTATACAATAAAAAACCGCCCTGTGTGGCTTCAACGATATAAAAGAAGCATTTGACAACATCTCATATGAATCGATTAAAGCTCGACTATATCATGGATTCACACCTTATTTAAATAGTTTTAAGAAAAAAGTAGAATTGCAATTTTTTTTTTTTTTTTTTAATGTAACCGAGCAAAAATCTGCGCGAAACGCAACAAGTTGCAATAATAACGACATAGTACAAAAGAAAAGGAACGAAAAGACATCGACTGGCTACCCAATGATAGCATTTCTAAATCGGAAATTATCTCTTAATCAAGGCCATTCTCTATTAACACGTAGAGCAGGATTGTTGGGAAGAGATCGGGAGGAAAGGTGTTGTACATGAGGCTGTCATTCTGTCATTCAAGTCATTCTGACGGGCCTCTGCCCATTGAGAAGACGCTTCTCCGTAATGGTAATCTGCCAGATCCCTTTTACCGTGCGAAATAAAAGCAGAAACGGCAAGGCCACTACCTCACAGAGTGTGATAAGTACGCTAGGTCCAGGTTTGAAATCATTGAAGGAGCGGACATCACCAAATCCCTCCCCGAGATAAAATGGTCCAAAATCTTGGGGTTTGTGAACAAATCCAAGAGATTTATGCAGGACACGTGAGCCGACCAAGTCCCGGATCTTTTGGGGATGGAGTACGAGTCTACCCAGGCATTTAACCCCTCGGGTCTTGGTCGCCCACCCTGCGTAATATGTTTATACATGAAGAGGATTAGAGTGAGATTTGGAGGCTATGTGGAAGTTTTTGTATCAGGATTTTGTTGTCATAGGAGAATTTAAATCTGTTGTCTAGTTGTCTTTTAAGTAAATGGTATCATCGGTTCAGTTCTATAGAGCTCATGATGGTTGAGCTTTATGGATGGAAAGAGGGTGAGGTTGTAAAATTATGAAAGATTGAAGCTGGACGGAGGGTGAATGTTTGAGACTTTGTGGTATTTATTTGATTTGCCATTTTTGAACCATTTTTCAATGGAATATAAGTGTCTGAAGGGTTCGGTGAGCTATGATATGGTCGCAATTAGAGGATGGAATGGCATTGTCAACATGTGTTAGACTATATTTCGTGGTCCGATTGACCAAATAACTTCTTTCCATTAATTCATCTTTATGTAAGATATTGGTTGAAATGAAAAAGTTAGCGTCATGAGCGAGATTCGAATGGATCGAAGTTACGATATCTCAAGTGGTAGAGCAGCGACGTATCTAGCCGAACGTCGTGGATTCGAATCTTACTCGTGACCCTGACTTTTTCATTTCAACCAACACCTTACATAAAGATTAATTAATTTAAAGTATGTTAGAATAGTGATGTCAGGATGGGAAGTTGAGTACAGTAGCGGGACGAAGATGCTACCCTGAGCGACTCCCGCATAAATTGAGGGGTATAAGAACCGAACACATAATCTAAACACACCTGTCACCCAAGATTTAAGGATGAGGTAAGATTAAGAGTGTTTAGAGGGTAGGATGTCTTTAAGTTTAAAGCAATCCAAGGTGCCAGAGCCGATAGAAAAAGCCCGGTCGACATCGAGAAAAATTGGAAAAACAATACAACTGAGAGGCTGCCCTCAAAGTAGATTACTAGTAGTGTTCGACCTCTTAGATAAGGTAAGCTTATCTTTAATCTTTCAATCCATAACTCCTCTGAATTATATCCAAATTGAACGTTTATACAACCTTTGGACAGCGCAAAACTTTACGTTGAAATGTATGTTTACAGCAGTAAGATTTTATGGCTCTATAAATGAGAAAAATAAGAATTAAATATAAAAAGACTGCTCAAAAGTTTTATTTGATTTCGTTAATTCTAATTTGTTTAGGAGGAAACATCTGTACCATTGCGTGCAGTTTATAAGGATCTAACTATTAAAAGGTTTCCTGTAAATGTCCCATCCATTTTTTTTTTTTCATTTTATTATAAAGCTTACCTTATATTTTTTCATTATACATAGTTTTTTAAAAGATATGTGACCATTTTGTGTCTGCAATTTAAGTTTATTATATATAAGTTTTGTTTAAAAGTACAGTTATGTTAAACTTTAAGTAAGGCATTGGTTGAGATAAAAAAGTCAGTGTACAAGCGGGATTCGAACCCACGACCTTCGGCTAGATACGCCGGTGCTCTATCACTTGAGCTATCGTGACTTCGATCCACTCGGGCACTAACTTCCCATCTCAACCTCACTTTTGAATTTTCCCTCCTTTTTGCCATTTTTCAAATATCGTGTAATCAGGAATCGATTCTCGGCGACAAATGAAATGGCGACGGAGAGCTTTGGTGAAGTAGTGAAGATAAAAAAGTCTGTGCACGAGCGGGATTCGAACCCACGACCTTCGGCTAAATACGACGCTGACTTTTTTATCTCAACCAATACCTTACTTAAAGATTAACTAATTAAAAAGAATTTATTTGGTCAATCGGACTACGAAACCTAATCGAGTTATGTTAAACTTGTTTTTTAGGAATATAATTTTTTGGTGTATTTATACTAGTTTTATAATATGCATTTTTTAAATAATGTTATTTCATGTTGTTTTTATAATTTTTATGTTACATTAAGGAAGTTTTTTAAATATTATTTTAGGATTTTGCGCCAAAATTTAAACTTGGATTTTTTATTTACGTATTTTTAATTAATTTTTTTAATTTTCACAGTTATTTTTACTTTTTTTTTAAATTGTAAAATATTAATATCCTTGCAATATTAAATAATTAATATGCAATCNATATATATATATATATTGATTGATGGGTGTAAACTCCCGAAACGCCAAATAAATGTTTAAGTAAGTAATGAATGAGTTTACTTTAAGAAAACTCATGGAATTGTTTTACCAAAAACCAAAAAAAAGACAAATTAGTCTAAAAAATGTCTATGTTCTGACAAAAAAGATTCTCAACAAATTGAAGTAATTTAATGTCATCTTCCGTCCCGACGACTTTCTTTAAAGCCGTTTTATGTTTATATGCTTTCATCATTCTGTTTTATTTCGCATGCCGTTGGTTGGAGTATCGTACGAGGGAGTTGACTTTAACCCCGCAATTTACGATGATACGTCAAGTGAGCGCGTCGACCTGATGACACCCGGGTCAGCGTTTTTCTTCATCTCCATCGATTTTTCACCCAGAGCGATAGTCGGCGAATGTTGTTACCCGACCCCCCCCCTCGGCCAAACAGACGCCATTAAATCAAGCTCGATGTTGTAAGTCCCGGTTATAATATGTCATCCGGAGAGGCTTAATTCCCTTGGTAAATTATGCGATTTTCGTATATTACTGGCGGTAGACGTGATCACCGAAGGAATGGAGCTGATTAATATCGAGAACGTGCTCCCTCTGATGACCGAAGTTCACGACAAGTGAAATTTTCATGAAAATCACATCTTTCTCATATGATTAAACGTCTGACCTGCATAAACATTCTTTAAATCGGACTAAACGATGATCGCAAATAATGGTCACAATTTAGAGCTAGCCAATTAATATGTATGGTATTGTGAAAATTAACACAAAATACCCCAGATTACTTTGTATTTTATTTACTTGTATAAATTGCGCTACCTATACCTACATGCCAGGCAACACGAGCGTAGTATGCAAGGGCTTTACAATTCCTTATTTCGTTTAAGGACTGGAGAAACACTCAGATGCAGAAGGCGATAGTCTGACAAAAATCGAGCATTCACCCACAAAGACACATTTTCCTTAATCCATTAGAGTTCGTGGTCGGATTGACCAATTAACTTTTTTCAAGGGGGTGTCGGTGGCCGGCGTTTATCACTGTAAGGTAAAGGTCCCGGGTTCGAATCCAGCGGCCCTGCATTCCAACCCGACATACTTACAAATGGGCTTTTTTTTCCTAAACACTGGCGCCCTGAGGGTTCAAATAACCTCGCAGTTGAAATACGATATAAGGTATATATAAAAAGGTATTGTGTCGAGATAAAAAAAAGTCAATGTCAAAAGTGGGACTCGAACCCACGACCTTCGGCTAAATACGACGTTGGTCTACCACTTGAGCTATCGTCACTTCGATTCACTCGGACACCAACTTCCCACCTCACCTCACCCACTCATTTTTTTTATCTGGACCAATGCCTTACATAAAGATTAATTAATTGAAAAAAGTCAATTGGTCAATCGGACCATGAACTGTAATGGATTTAATAATTAAAATGAAGTATATCTTCACTGAAGCTCTCCGTGGCCATTTCATTTGTCGCCGAGAATCGAATAGATTACACAATATTTGAAAAATGGCAAAAAGGAGGGAAAATTCAAAAGGTGAGGTTCAGATGGGAAGTTGGTGTCCGCGTGGATCGAAGTCATGATAGCTCAAATGGTACAGCAGCGGCGTATTTAGCCGAAGATCGTGGGTTCGAATCTCGTTCGTGACGCTAACTTTTTCATTTTGACCAACACCTTCCATAAAAAGACTAATTAATTGAAAGACGTATCTTGGTCACTAGACCACTAAATATAATGGGTTTGATTATAACCTTGGTCTAATTGGTTTATCCTACAATTTCACTCTGTCAAAAATATGTATGAAAAACTCCACCCTAATTATTTCTAATTAGCATCCTCGTTAAATTTGTTCAGGATTTTCAGTTTGTTTTGTTATTTATTTTTCAATTTTTTTTTTTAAGGACGACAGAGGACTTTGTTTTACTTGTAAAGAGTTTCAGATGAATTTGACGTCAACTTCAGGGGCATTCCGACTCGACATACAGAGGATCCTGCAGGATCAAAGGACCAAAATTTAAAACACTTGTTTTCTTTACCTCCTTTTACCTCCTTGCTCGAGAATGATATGACTCAACGTTGAAGTTCTTTTTAACGGATCAATTTCATGGCGATCGTTTAAAAAAATACATATTTTACGTACAGTGGTGTATATACAAATAAAACAGAAACCAGGGAACAAATAAACTGGTAAGTCCGGCTAGAGACAAAAAATACGATTAAGATCTAAAAACATGACTTATAAAAGGAACAGGTCATCATTTTATGAGGCAACGAGTAACTAACAGCTGACGATGCATAAAATTATATCTGAACTTCAACAAACCGGGCAGAAACGCTGATAATAACTTCTGAACCGTCAATCTGTAGAACTAAAGACATCGCTCATATTCTTCTTTTCAAATTTGGTAACTAATCGCATAACATTTGTTTTATGCATTTTGTATACTACACGCCGAGGAAAATTATTTTTTCCCCATAGAAACATATCCATTTATAATTTCAAAAGTGTCTTTCAGACATTTCGGATTTGTTTTAATACACAATTTCCGCTTGAGTAATCGAAATGTGCATATCTATAATACACGCGTACACGAGGTAGCTGCATTAACCTATACGCTAATAACATTGCATTCCAAATTCACTCTAGGTTAGTCCAGTTGAATTGCATGATTCGTAATTAAACAATTTTGACAATACAGTATTATTGTAGAGAAACATTTCGTGAATGATCAAATTACATGGAAGGAATTAATATCAAAACTAATTACTCAGGGGACTCTCCTGATTGTAAAGTTTCCTAATGTCCTTAAACTCCCATAAAAATTATATGTTGTTATTAAATAACGATGGTTTAATTTTTTAAAAATCGTGAGGAATTGAAGAAAAAAGATCATTTGAAATGATAAATAATAATATTATCCGAATAATCAAAAAGTATAGTTGTCAATCTCAAAGTGGAAAGGTTTATATTTATCCGTTTTTTGACAAGTTTGTTAAACAAAAATGTAAAAGGTGTTTTATACGCTTCTGATAGAAATGAATCTTGCCTCTCCCTGCTTACATCCCAAACTATAGACATCATAACTATAAAAAATTAAAGGTGTTTTGTTTTTATGAATCCTGTCCCATTTGTAAAATTTTTAATTTAAAGAAAAATAACTCGCCATGATCTACTAGAATAAAACATAGAATAGGCCTAAATAAAAAATGTTGGTGAGGTAATCAGCAGGATTTTTAATAGAAAAGATTTAATTAACGGCGCTCGCCTAGGATAAGCAACATCATTAAGAACAAGTCAATAAAATCTTTATAGAGAATCAACGCACCAAGGATTCGACACAATAATAATCATGCACGACATCTGAGAGATACAAGTTATAAGTGACTTGCCTTTCCCTGCTTATAACTATGAACTTTACAACCACTGTGCGATTGATCATCGATTCCTAGTGACTGAACGTCAAATGTATCGCAAGAAAAATGTTAAAGGCGTTTTGTGAATACAATACCTGAAATCGAAGGAATAAGCGTCTGGCCTCTTCTTATATCCCGACTATGGAATGTCAAACGTGTTTTGTAGCTATGATCGACTCAACAAAGATTCGACACGATTATAATCATGTACAACATCAGAACGACAGAATTTGAAGTAAAAGTTGCCTTTCCTAACTTATATCCCTAACACGATATCCTCAGCTCTAGAAAACAAACAATACTGCTCAGCCGTATTTCTGGACGTTACGAAAGCATTCGACCGAGTAGGCACCCCGGCCTCTTCTATAAGTTAAAATGTATCATCCCTCATTCCTATTATCTTATCGTTAAATCCTTCCTCTTGGGTCGATGGTTTAAAGTAAGAATCGGCACCGATTCACCTATCACACCAAATCTGGCGTTCCACAAGGAAGTATCCTAGGCCCAATCCTCTACACCATCTATACCGCTGACATACCCATACATCCAAACACACAAATCACAACCTATGCGGACGGCACCGCAATCTTATCAAAACACTCCAATCCTATCCTTGCAATAGAAGCACTCCAACAACACCTGAACCTTATTACCAACTGCTGCAATATGTGGCGGATCAGGTTAAACGAATAAAAACCAAGTTACGTTTACGCTCAAATGTCAAACCATACCACCATCGAACCAAGTCCGCTACCATGGGCTTTACTTAGATAGTAGACTTACTTGGAACCCACATACAAGATGAAAACGGCAAGAACTTAACAAAAGATATGGACTACTCAGACACCTCTTATACCAAAATCAAAACTAAGCATACATAACAACCGCTTACAAAACACTCATCAGACCTATTTGGACTTACGGAGTCGAGCTGTGGGGTCAATATCCAACGAATTCGGTCTTTTCAATCTAAAGTTCTCCGTCGTATCCTCAGTGCTCCCTTCCATGTCACCAAACAACAAACGATCCATAAAGATCTTAAAATCCCTTTCGTGAAAGATCTTATCCGAACACGCTTCTTCACTTTCCACTCTAAACTATCCCTCCACTCTAACCCACTAGGCCTAACTCTTTCCTCAACATCCTCAGGGAGTTCCAGCACTGGTTCGTTTCTCTACCCATTGCCTCCTCCTCTGACAGGTCTGTCAGATTGTCTATAACTAAACTATTTGCTCAATGTATGTTATGTACAGATAGCAATAAATTAAATAAAAATACCCTAACTTTAAACCAGTGTGCGATTTTGAACAATCTCATTAACTATAATCAGTGGTACAGGTGCCGAACAACAAGTTTTCCAAGAAAAATTTCTTCCCTGTACCTAGTACCGTAAATCGAAGAAATGGGCGTCTTTCCTCTCCCCGCTTATAACCCTAACTGTGGACTTTACAACCAGTGCGCGATTTTGAACAATCTCTTTAACTATAATCAGTGGTACAGGTACCGAACAACAAGTTTTCCAAGAAAAATTTCTTCCCTGTACCTAGTACCGTAAATCGAAGAAATGAGCGTCTTGCCTCTCCCCGCTTATAACCCTAACTGTGGACTTTACAACCAGTGTGCGATTTTGAACCATCTCATCAACTCTTATCAGTCAATGGTTACAGGTGAATGAATATCAAGTTTGCCGAGAAGGTGTTTTTGTCACTAGAACTTGACACCGAAACAATTGCCTTGCCCAGCTTATAACCCCTACGTGTAGACTTAATTTTATTGTATTCTACCTCATAAATTCATCATGTGTGTTCATTAATTTTCCCGTTTCCGTCTAATATAGAATAGCCTTTTTCTAGCTTTTAAATACGAATTCATTTTTCTATTTCTATTATACTTTATCCATTAATTTTCCAATCTTTCGCCGAATTATGATTAGAATCTAACTTGTATATTTTTTACCTTCTAGGCGATAATGTTTTGGTGTATCGGCAGACGGTTTTTATTCATGCCGTTATTTTATGTTAAGGCATATGTTCGGTTTTGTAAACATTTTTTGTACTAATAAAGCATCAAAGTGTATTATTATTATTATTATTATTATTATTATATATGTTTTGGTGAATAAAAAAAGTTGAATCAATATAAACTATACGTTGTTTGAAACTTTAAACAAAAGTACCATTTTTCACTATTATTCTCTATTAGGGTTATTCAAGCTAACGAAACTGTGGTCTTCCCGAACAAAGAAACCCACAAAAGAACCACAGCACAACGCAAAACTTCCGAACGAGTAATTTTTAATAAAAATTTAGTTATATTATTTAGTTTTTAAATCCTAATAATTTTTTTCAACGAACTTTAATAAATTCAATCTTTAAATAGTATGAAATGTTGATGAGAAGCTTATCCACGTACAAAATAAATGTTATAATAAGAAAGATTTATTAAAACACTCTGATTACTTTCTTAGTGAAACTCTGAACCGGATTAGAAAAGTCCGAGATGACAGACGAGCTAAGGGGCTTATTAGAAGGCCCTCAGAAAAATGTCCAAATGGGTAAATCAAGAAAGGAATGTTTAGATGGAAGAAAGAAAACATCACATCTCAAACCAGCTGAGGTAAAGCCTGAGTCAACAAGGTACTAATTAACAGCTAGAAATAACATTACGGTGTGTATAAACCTTTGAAAATACTTCTTCTTTTTTTTCTTTTTGCTCTGACGATTTAAGTTGAAATGTAGGATGTCGGCGATGTAGAAAAACAACCGCCCTTCATTCTTCCAATTATGCAATAGATTTTGTTCTATTTTCCGAAAATTGTTAATGTTTTTACTTTATTCATTGGAGCAGGTAAATAAGCTTGAAAAAAACAACTTAAAAAACATACTAAGTTTGTGAAAAGTAGCGAAGAACTGAAACCCAGCAGGTTGTTTTACATCGAAAAAAACGTGTTACCGTGATCCCGGATTCATAAGTTTATTATGCTTAAAACAATAATTAAGCCATAATGGTGAAAATTAACTGGACAAAGAAGTAACCAAAAAAACATAGTTTTCAATAGATGGAAAATGGAAAAAAGTGAATCAAGACTTACTAACACAGTGATCACAGAAAAGAGGCAAAACTTACAAAACAAAAGGATGACCAATCGAACAAGGTTGGGATTAGGATTTCATCAGGTTAGTTAGAGTTAGGATCATTATTAGGGTTAGGTTTTGTTAGTTTAGATCGAGTTGGGTCATATTAATGTTAGGTTAGGTAGAGTTGGGGGGTTGGGATTAGAGTTATATTAGTTTAGGTTGAGTTAGGACACATCAGTGTTAGGTTAGGTAGAGTTGGGGTGTGGATTAAAGTTATGTTAGTTTAGGTTGAGTTAGGACACATCAGTGTTAGGTTAGGTAGAGTTGGGGTTTGGATTAAAGTTATGTTAGTTTAGGTTGAGTTAGGACATATCAGTGTTAGGTTAGGTAGATGGATTAAAGTTATGTTAGTTTAGGTTGAGTTAGGACATATCAGTGTTAGGTTAGATAGAATTGGTGTTGGGATTACGGTTAGGTTAGTTTATGTAGAAATACGATTTGGGTTAGATTATTTAGGTTGCAGTTGGGGTTATATAAGATTAGGTTGGGTAGGGTTTGGTTAGTTTAGGTAGGGTTAAGTTATAATTCGGGTTAGGTTGGTTAGATAGAGTTGGTGGGTTGGGATTAGAGTTATATTAGTTTAGGTTGAGTTAGGCCAGATCAGTGTTAGGTTAGGTAGATTTGGGGTTGGGATTAAAGTTATGTTAGTTTAGGTTGAGGTAGGACACATCAGTGTTAGGTTAGGTAGAGTTGGGGTTGGGATTAAAGTTATGTTAGTTTAGGTTGAGTTAGGACATATCAGTGTTAGGTTAGATAGAATTGGTGTTGGGATTACGGTTAGGTTAGTTTAGGTAGAAATGCGATTTGGGTTAGGTTATTTAGGTTGCAGTTAGGGTTATATAAGATTAGGTTGGGTAGGGTTTGGTTAGTTTAGGTAGGGTTAAGGTTATAATTCTGGTTAAGTTGGTTAGATAGAGTTGGGGGTTGGGATTAGAGTTAGGCTAGTTATGGTTAGTTTAAATAAGATTCTAACCATATATCCGTGATTCAATGTTCTTCTCGACTTTTGACTAACGATACGACCAAACTGAAGATGGCTTACTTACAAAACAGCGAGGATAGGCGGACCAGGATGTCGAAAAACGATCGAACTTCACGATAATCCCTAGATATCTCACAAATAACATTTTTAGTTGTGAGAGCTCGCGAAGTGATCAAATGTTTTAATTTACTTACTGAGCGAGCGATGAGCCGCTATGGAAAAAGGTGCGGTGGCGAAATACTCCTTTACTCCGATGCTAACCCCTCAGCGACTGAAAACGAGCTGACTCGTTTCACTGAGTGAGTGGTTTTGATTCAATCCTTTAAAAAGCCATTTTTCCCATATTTAATTTCTGGTAAACATCAGTATCTTTCACATTTGCCATCAGAAAATTTAATACGAAGGTGAAAAAATATTGGTTCTGTCCGCATTTTCATTTTTAAAAAAAGGTCGAAGAAGAACTAACAAAAGGAAAATCAAGTTACACTACTTAAGTTACCGAGATAAATGAAGAAAAATAGCTATTGATTTATTGGTATGTATAAACATCAACCCCGCTAGAACATGGAATCAAAAAAGTCAATAATCCAAAATGAGAGATTTTATTATTGTCTCTGTTTAAAAGTTTTGTAAACAAATTAGTGTGAATTTTATAATGTTAAGACTTATAAATACATTCCAGGAACGAAAAATTTGTAGTAGTACTGAAGTGAGAGATCGAATAAAGACGATTTTTTGGATTTGATTCAAAATATTTTAGGGTACAATTAGCCTTATGTTGTTTTCATTGTATTTTCATTTAACTAATACGTGATTTAATTTGATAAAAAATTGGGATAAATAAATATAAAGCATTTCTGATTCAACCATCGTTTTTTCACCGATCAGGCCATATACAATTACGGGGAAAAAATTCCGCCCAATTTATTTATTTTTTTGTTCATTTTCTGGATAAAAGAAAATCCTACCCTTAATTTGTCTCATTGTTTTTATCAATAAATATTTGTTTATGCTCTGTTTTAAATTGGGGATACCAATTAGAGGTAAGCTTAATCCAAAACATGGATAAAGGATTTTTCAGAGTTTATTTTTTAAGGTATATAAAAAGTTTATTCAGTCTCATTTGAAGTCTGAGGCAATAAACTGTCTAGTTTTCATCTTTGTTTTCTTAATTTCAATTTTTAAACTTAAAAATGCCACTTAGTGCTAAGGATGTTGCGCGAAGAGGGGCACTTATTGAAGATGGACTTTCTATCAGGTATGCGACTATTGCCATCGGAGTTCCCCATGAAACATTGCGAGACGCCGTTAGACGTTTTCGAGAAACTGGGTCCTATCATAGGAATCCCGGTTCAGGACGCCCTGGAGTAACAGAACAACAGGATGACCGTTTTTTGACTTGGAGAATTTTTCGAAACCGGCACCTTACTATCGTTCAAGCGATTCAACAACTCCAGGAAGTTCGAGGTGTCCAAATTTCTGAACGCTCTCCTCGAAGACGATTAAATCAGTATGGACTGATGGCTTTTTCCCTCTTAAGAGGACCAGAATCTACCAGGACACAGAGTTGCACGACTCGCATTTGCTCGAGAACACAGCCATTGGTCTTTGGACGATTGTTCTGTTGTACATTTTAGAGATGAGTGTAGATTTGCTCTACGACCTCCAGATAGGCGTGAAAGAGTGTGGAGAAGGGGAATGAACGTTACAAAGCTGTAATTTTTCCTAGATCCAACGTTTTCAACTTAGCTCAATGATGGTGTGGGCGGGAATTTCAAGAGTCGCACAGAGTTGGTTGTTCGTGGAGGGTCTTTGACAGCCCAATTTTGGAACATCGTGCGTTGCATATCATCGATGAAATCAACGGCAATCCTACTCTAATGCACGATAATGCTCGTCCACATGTCGCTCGCATAGTACAAACGTACCTTCAACAGCATAACATCAGGGACTTAGCCTGTCCAGCCCGTTCTCCAGACCTGAAGTCCATCTAGCATTTATGGGATAACCTCAAAACACGAAGAGCACGTCCATCATTTCCTGATACACTCCACGATGCCAAGAGACATTTCCAGACTGGTAGAAATTATGCAGAGGCTTCTTCGAGATGTAATTAGGCAAGAGGAGGAAATATGCGATATTGAAATGTTAATTAAAAATAAAAACAAAATAATATTAATTTTATCTGTCCGTCTTTTTCTTTTTGTTCATTTTCTTTAGCAATTTATAAAGGGTTTTTTTTTACTTTTTTAGACAAAGACTTAATTATTAAACGTTAAAAAACGTGAAACTTCGTTTTATTTTATAAAAATATATACAAATCAAGTTATATTACATGTGGGCGGAATTTTTTTGCCTGTCAGTGTATGACTATCCCGGGTGACAGTTTAATTTTCCTTTTGCGGATTTGCTCCTGTCACGGTTCGCTGATATTGGTTGTGGTGCTTCCTAAGAAAATTATCGAGTGTGAGAACAGAACCGTTCTTCCGGCCAAATGGCTCGGGCTGAAGAGCCGTCAGAGTGTAAAGGATCCATCGCTCGTTAGGAGTGTGCGAGAGACCACAAAGGATCCCCATCCGCATCATTACGTTTGCCCCGTCCGTTTTCCCGGTCCGCTAATAGCCCGTCCTATAATTAAGGCAAAAGTTGCGACCGTTCACAGGAAAAGTACATCTAATTGCTCCAGCGGGCCCAATTGCCCGAGACGCTGGCGGACAGCACGTGGCCACCCTTAGGACAAGCCTGATCGTGAGAAAATGTCATTACTGAAACTGCTCAAAAATTTATATTTTTAAACATTAGGAAATTCCCTCTTGATGTCTGAGAAAGACGAAAAATGGACACACTCGAAAACTTGGAACTAAACAGGGTGTTCGGCATGCACAAGTTACAAACTTTGCCCATAGATTCTATATTCAAGTCCTAATTAACTATGGTCTGAATTAACAGTTTCGGAGTTATTCCGCTTTTTCCGATTTTTTAAGATTTCACGACCTTGCTCAAATAAACAATGATAACTCCAAAACTAAAAGGTTTTGGACAAATCCGTTAGTGAAATAAGCGATTTAGTAGCGAGAACTTTGAAAAATAAATTTTCAAAAAAAGTTAAATTAAATTTATTTTTTAAAAATAGAAAAGTCTAATGCTCTACCGACTGAGCTATCCAGGCAGCTTGAATGTTTTCCCTCCGTACGAAATGCCCTGTTTGCTGGAATTTTCCAGCTATTGTGGGCTTAATGGTGGACATTATATTTATGCAATAATGAAATAGTTATCACAGTGATCTGAATTACTCATGCTGTATTGAGTTAATTGGTAAGTAAAAATAATTATTGCATTATTCGGGTTGATTTTTTTTTTTCTCTCTACAGAATAAATCAGTAAGCCAGTAGGAAGTCAAAATTTTCGATTATTAAGACAAATTCAATAATCTCTATCATCTGCCTTAAAATTATTAATAACAAATTCGTGCTTTTGTTCGGTGTAAATTTAAATCCATAAAAACTAAATTGTTAAAAAAAAAGCTTCGCGCCCGAACAGGGACTCGAACCCTGGACCCTTAGATTAAAAGTCTAATGCTCTACCGACTGAGCTATCCAGGCTGTTCGACCGTTAACGCTTTGTACGAAATACCCTGTGTGCTGGAATATTTCTCACAAAATATTGTGGGCCGTTGGGGGAAAATATGTCTAGGGAAGCTTAAAGTTCAAAAATTTGTATTGAAGTCACAATTAGACGGTTACTTTTTAACATTTCTGAATGCTATAGATAATACACTAGATGCTGATAAGTTCAAAAATTATCTTTTTTATATTATTATTATAATTATATTATTATAATTTTTATTTTTTATTTTTTTAAAAATGTTACCATTATACCTATTAGTTGAAAATTTTGCTGGAATTCTCTATATATAGGTAGACGTAGCGGAGAATAGGGAAATTATATTTTTCAAAACAAAATGTCATGTAATTTTTATATTTAAATAATTGGTATTCCGGTGTTTTGATCAATTTTCTGCCAAATCATTAAAATTAATTTTTTTAAATAAAAAGTATTGAATTTTTTATTTTGCTTAATTTAGTTAACATTAAAATAAGCATGTTGAAATTAAAATAACGACATACATAGTTCGAAATAAACAACAAAAAATATGAGTCCTGTTCTGAAGCTACTCGACAAACATGGTGCAATTTTATGACCAAAACCATGTAATAAATTGTTCGTTAATTTTTTGAACAAAACCCTGTAATAAATTGTTAGTTACATTTTATGAACAAACCCATGTAATAAATTGGTAGTTAAATTTTATGAACAAATCCATGAAATAAATTGTTAGTTAAATGTTATGAATAAAACATGTACTAAATGAATTGTTAGTTAAATTTCATGAGCAAAACCATGTACAAATTGTTAGTTAAATTGATTCTATCAATAAATGGTATTCCGGTGTTTTGATCAATTTTCTGCCAAGTTAAAATTAATTTTTTTAAATAAAAACTAATGAATTTTTGATCTCGCTTAATTTGGTTTACATTAAAATAAGCAAGTTGAATTTAATATAACGAAAAAATTACATATACTTAGTTCTAAATAAACTACAAAAATATGAGTGTCCGGTTCAGACGCTACTCCACAAAAATGGTGCAATTTTATGAGCAAAACCACGTAATAAATTGTTACTTAAATTTTATTAACAAAACCATTTAATAAATTGTTAGTTAAATTTTATGAGCAAATCCATGTAATATATTGTTAGTTAAATTCATTCTATCGATAAATGGTATTCCGGTTTTTTGATCAATTTTCGGCCAAATCATAAAAATTAATTTTTTTAAAAAGACTAATGAATTTTTGATCTCGCTTAATTTAGTTTATATTAAAATAAGTATGTTGTAATTAATATAACGACAATAATGCATGTAGGTTGAAATAAAAATATAAGTGTCCGGTTCTTTTGTCTTCGACTGTACTCGATGTTACCCGACGAAAATCTGGACAGTGGGGATCGCATAGCGTAGAATAGGGTAGCGTTGCATAGCATCGGGCAGATGTGCACGGGCGTAATACAATCATATGGAAAATTGGACTTTGGATTTGCGTCGGGTAGCATCGGGTAGCGTCGCATCGGGTGTGTTCCCGCTTTATTCATTAATCATTAATGTTCCAATTATTACTTTTGCATTTGGCTCGAGTTTTACATACCTATTGATTCCGTACGGTCCAATTTGATTTTTGTTTTCCGGATTTTGTAAATAAAGGAAAGTATGTCAATGTAATGTTTGTTTTCGTAGTTATAACCCTCTCTATCACCTAATTACCTAATTAGGAATAGACTTGCTAATGCTTATTTATAATACTTTAATTTACTACATATACTACAAGTATCTAATTTTAAATAGTTGAATGCGAGGGGTCCGCCCTGGATTTTGTTCTGTGAAAGGGGTCGCTGGCTAAAAATTTTGAGAAGCCCTGTTATATAAAATAACTTGTTAAACTGTTGAAATGTTAGAAAATTATACATCCAACTGGTCTCAGTAGTTATTATATATAATAACGGATTTCACACTTTAACGGTAACTAATACTTCCTTTAAAAGGTTAAAAAATGATCAATAATAAATAAATGGCGAAATCCATTTGAAAAGCAGTTCATAAAAACGTTAGATATAGGTGTTTCAACTTCAATAAAGCACATAGTATTTCTAGTCGATTTTGTGAGCTTTGTAGCGTTTTGTTCCTCAGGTTATGACAAAAAAAAGATGTTTACAACTATTTTTCTTTATAGTTAACTTCTCCCTTTTGTCGTCAGGTGTTACTCAGGATTGTGCTTTATATTTGTCAGAGACGAGAAAGCAGGTTCTTTGCTGCTTTTGTGCCCGCGATTCCCGTAAATTGAATGTCACAAAGGAAAACGGTTCCCCAGATTGGTCAAATCAAATTTTGACCTGAGACGATTTAAATACATATTTCCACATATTGATTACGGCACGGTACAATTGCCACGCCCACCCGCCACAGAGCAAACGGGCTTCCCAATTATCATACTGATCCGAGTATACACCTGAACTTGATTCGAACTTGGGGAAAGCCCTCGAACAGGGCCAAGTTCCAATAGTGCCATTAATATTTATGCGGGCCTCGTTTCTCCCAGGGACGCCGCCTATTCCGAACGGCTTATTTCCATTTCTGTAAATTAATTTCGACCGACGGTGCCGCGGGAATTTTCTCCCTATCCGCCACAATAACGACTCAAGGCTTCATATTCAAAAGCCGATTAAAATCTGTTACGGTGTCTGCCCAAACCGAGTTTCTCCTACAATTAACCAGCCACAAAGGGCTGTTTCCCGTACGCACCGCCGGTTATTAAGTCATTTTTCACCATTTTGCCATTTGCCTTACACCTAATTTTCAATTAACCTGAGAGAAACTCATTTTTTCTGTTCTTCCTGAAGATAGGTAAATTTTTGGGGATTTAGCCTATGTAGAATTGTTTGATGTGTTTTATGTGTTGTATTATATATTTTGTGTGTTATATTTATGTTGTTGATATCGAATTTATGATCTTAGCGTTGCTGCGACTGAGTTTACATGTGTCTATTCTGTAATTTATGCTGTGTTTACCTCTGTGAGGAAAAAAAACAGCAAAAAAACACAACAAATGTCAATGGGTATATCTAGACCAAAAAGTTAACTATATCACATCAATACCAAATGTTCGAAGACAGTTAAGCCCTTCAAAGCTTGTTCCCTGCATTAAAAAAAAACCTCAAACTTCATTCCCTTCAGAAGACCAATTCTTATACTCTGCCCCCTTATAGACGAACACTTGTGCCACAAATTATTCATTTTTATTTATTTATTTTAAAAGTAGGGCTTTAAACGGCTTTAAGCCCCTTACATGTACATATGTTAGAAATAAATTTAGTTTTAGAAACAGTAAAATAATAATAAAATATACAAGAAATAATGTATTCTTTAAAATAATTATTATTTATAATCGATGGTACAAACGAAATTACGAAAGAAAAGCAGAAGGAAAAAAAGAAACGGAAGAGGAAAGAAAAGAAGATTATTCACGTTGTTTTATCTCCTTTTCTTCCCTCTTCCTTTTCTTTAAATAATAAATGAACGTAAATAGTCAAAAGGATCATAGATACCTTTTCAAGTCATTGTCCATGTTTTTACATGAAAAACATTTTAAATTATTAACTAAAATATTTAAACAATACGAAGTTCGAACGTAAAAGGCCAAAGCACAGACTAATAGCACATGACCGAATTTGTGATATAATTTTTATACATTTTATTTTAACACATAATAAATTTAGTTTCAATATTCATATCAAATTTATGCTGACTGTTATGTTAACTCCTACAGAGTGTCCTCCTCCTGTGAACGTCAATATTTCATGAGGTAATCCTACATGTCAAATTGGACAAAAACGTCCCTGTTGAGCAATGTTTGAATTTCAATTGTATCCGATATATTTCACTTTTCAGGTTAGTTCAACCTTTCACAAATTTATTTCATTAAATCCGCCGTATCTCATAAAATGTAAGTCCTAATGTAAATCAGATTTCACATATGGACAGATCATTGAAAACTCTGAGATTCTTTTTTTAAATTTTTTTTTATTATAACCTTAAGCAAACCAAATACTAAGGTAGTTAACAAACTTTTACGATTTTCCAAAGTTCTTATTTAAAGTTTAAACATCGATGGCCGCAAGTGCGTAGGCGTTGACACGGAGCTCATCACTGTAAAGTTCCCGGATTTGAATCCAAAATATCCTCATTAAAAAAAAGTTTAAACAAGATTTTCTTGGTTCTGTAAGTACTGACAGATGTTGCACATGTACAGCAAAATGTTGCTCTTACTAATGAACATTATCACCGTTTTTAAACATTTATTGTTCGGTTGCAAAGAGTTTTAAAAAATATATTCAAGAAACATTACATTAAGATTTTGAAATTTTTATTAATAAACAAATTAAATTAATATAAAATAAATAAAAAAGACTGGTACAAAATTGAATATAAAAAAATTAAATTAACTGTACAAAATATGTTAGGAAACGATGTCAGACGAGCATTTTGAACATTTATTTTAATTTTTTAAAGCTTTTCGTCTTTTTTTTTTTTTTTTTGTAAAAAAGGATGAAGGGGACAAAAAATACTATTGGGTACAAAATTGAACGTAAGAAAAACCAAAAAGTTTGAAAACTGTAAAATCTGTCAGGAAACGAGGTCAGCCAATTTTCAGCTAAGTTGACATTTTGTACATTTATTTTAATTTTTTAAAGCTTTTCGTCTTTTTTGTAAAAACGGATGCAGGGGACAAAAATACTATTGGGTACAAAATTGAACGTAAGAAAAACCAAAAAGTTTGAAAACTGTAAAATCTGTCAGGAAACGAGGTGAGCCAATTTTCAGCGAAGTTGACATTTTGTGCATTTATTTTAATTTTTTAGTTTTTCGTCTTTTTTTGTAAAAAAGTATGCAGGGGACAAAAAATGCTATTGGGTACAAAATTGAACGTAAGAAAAACCAAAAAGTTTGAAAACTGTAAAATCTGTCAGGAAACGAGGTCAGCCAATTTTCAGCTAAGTTGACATTTTGTACATTTATTTTAATTTTTTAAAGCTTTTCGTCTTTTTTGTAAAAACGGATGCAGGGGACAAAAATACTATTGGGTACAAAATTGAACGTAAGAAAAACCAAAAAGTTTGGAAACTGTAAAATCTGTCAGAAACGAGGTCAGCCAATTTTCAGGGAAGTTGAAATTTTGTACATTTATTTCAATTTTATACAGCTTTTTGTTATTTCCTATGTTCAATTTTGTTCCTCCTCTTCCTAAGAGTATTTTTTGTTTATTTTGTATTACTTTTATTATTTTTCAGCAGAAGTTTCACAATCTTGACTTTTTTAACCTATTTTTTTCTTTGCAACCAAAAATTTAATTTAATTTTAATTAGCGTTAATTTTACATTAGCGATTACACATTTGGGAAATTAAATTCATGTGTTTACACCTCAATAGTATTGTCATTAATATTCTGTAAACGCCATGTCTGCCAGTATTTACAAAGCCAAGAAAATCTTAAACTATTGACTGATTTTGTACTTTATTTGCTTAAAGTTGTAATAAAACAAACGCTTGATACTTATGAGAATGTAAATGCTATTTCCGTTGATGTAATTGAACACTAAAACATACATTTTATGAGACACAAGGAATTATCGAATAAAGTTTTGAAAGGATGTCACCTGAAAAGTGAAATATCCCAGATACAATTAAGGTTCAGGCATTGTAAACTAGGGACGTTCAATTTGATTTGTATAGGATTACATCCTGAAATATTGATGTCTGTTAACGAAACACGCTTTGTACAAAAAACACACCGGTTTAACTGTTTTTGTATTTTTTTTTTCGAAATTACTTCTAAAGAAGGATTTTCCATTTTTCCTTTTGTTTTTAGTACTGTTACACCAAAATTTTATCTCTATGCTTTACATATATAAGTGCTTATTGCGGCGTGGCATGCCTGAAGTATCAATTCTAGAAAAGCAATGTTCAAAATACGTAATTATTTCACCAATAAAGGTTATTTTGGTAATTTAATTTTTTTCGTCTATATTCAGTTTTTCCCCGTAACAACCTATTTCCATTCTTTCTCAGAGAAAATCCTGAATAGACGTCTTCATCCTATCTTAAACGGCCAAAACATACATAACCACGAAATGGTTTCAGTTCTAGATTCTAAAAAGTGCTCTTAAAATAATGGACATGCGAATTTTCACTATCCGCTCAATAGTCGTTATTTTTCCTCACTAAAAATACCTATTAAAAAAATTCAACGCTGTCTCTTCTGTTTGAAAAATTTATTTTTCAAATACAATTTACATGATGGTGATGGTGATGAGGATACTAGTAAGTTTATAACACATACTTCGCCAGCGTGTGTTGAAAGGAGCTTCGTCAGAACAAACCGTCGCGTCAAGAATCATTAAGTTATGTTAAGGTCCTGTACAAAGGAGCTTCCCCAATGGGGTACAAAGAGAGCCAAGGATGTTGCAAACATTGACTAACATGCTTAACATGTCTCTAGTTCAGTTATATGTGTTTATTTTAACTGTAACGATACTAAGCTGCCTCAAAGACTCAAACTATTCAGATTAGAAATTTCGCCTTACCTTCCAGTCCCACGAGGTTGTGCGACCTTGAGATAGATTAGCTCAGGTATATCCTCTTAATCCCGTGACATAACGTATTCCAAAAATGGTGTACGTTTGTTAAAACTTTTCGGTTTAAGGTACTAAACACACGACTTTAGCATCACTGAATATCCAAGTACTGTTCAATTTAGAGATGTATCTATTATATAAAATAAAAGTTAGGTCAAAAAAGGTAAAATCTGTAGGTATAACAAAGGTCTAGGATGCAAGAAGGTAGAGCAGCAGTATTTTTATTCTAAAATTAAGTACTTAGATCCCATTGGCATATATATACACACCAGCATTGGTGCCATTGCCTGGGTGAATAAACAAACAAATTTAAAAAAAATATATAAAGAAGAATCTCCAAGGAGATGAAAATTTAAATGGAAGAAACTTCCTAATCGAAGAATATCCGTGGATATTGTTATACAATTTTTCCACAACCATTGTGTAAATAAGTATTTGGTTTGTATGTACATTTCTCCTTTTTGAGGCAGTGGAGAATTGGAGTTAGAAAAATAACAGTAAAAAAATTTATGAATTTAGTCCAAAAAATTAATATGGGAAAGTGCATTTTATACTATAATATCCAGGCATTTTAAACTGTAACCGAATTCTTCAGTGAGTTAGCAATTTCAATGGAAAATAGGTAAATTTACTTCCTCCCTGTCCGGGAATGTTATAGTCTTATTAGCTGCCGTAGATGGCGTTATTTTTCTTTTCTTCTACCTCTTTTGTCCAGACCTTTGGTGTGAAAGTTTGAATGTACCTACCTGAAATTTCGCTATAATTTGGTAAGTACTAAGTAAGCTTAATTTTAATGTTTTAAAAATAGATATTAGTAATATTTCTATTTGAAAGCAATTTAAAAGTGCAATAAATAAATAAAAATTAGAAAAAGTTTTACAACTTTTTTCAAAAAGTATCTGGTATCAAATTTACCTTTTTCTTTTAAACTGATTATGATTTCATTTTTATTTTGTAACATTTAATATGTCATTTTGATGGTTTTTTGTTCACAAAAACTTAAAAATAAAAAGCACGTTCAGTAGTTGAGGATACGTTCTTGGTATTACTAGAACTGCGCCTTGGCGTTTGACCAAATTTGCTAAGTAACTAATGACTTTTGTTACAATATTTTTTACGTACAAACAACGAATAAAAATAACAGTAACTGACAATAATGAGGAAGCAATATTTGTTTTGTCCAAAGTGCTTATTGTAGTTTTTCTTTTATAATATCATGAAAACACGATTAACATGATAAAATTTTAGAAAAGTTAGGGTCCAGCGACCTGGACCCTCTTGGCAGTTGAACTTGAAAGGAAAGTCACCTGTCAAAAAAATTAAAGAACAATTTATATTAAATGAATTGTCCGACAAAGATTTGTATTAAAACTATTGAAGGAGGACGATAGAGAGAAGGGCATATCAGAAAACATTGACAAAACGACGACGAGTTAGAAAAAAAGGATTTTATTCCTATGACTGACATAGAGGCTTGGAAAGGCAGAAAGTTAATACATTTTGCCCAGGTCGCAATGGGTAATCAGGATTAATCCTCGAAGTTATTTTTAAAAAATACCACAAAGATTTGAAATTTCAAGTTATAATTTTTTTAAATATTTGTATAATATATA